>NW_010261520.1:0-33774 GCF_000690775.1 Eurypyga helias
AGTACTGAGCCCTGGGGAACTCCGCTTGTGACAGGCCGCAGACTGGATTGAACTCCATTCACCACTAGTCTAGGCCTGTCCATGCAGCCATTCTTTTACCCAGTGAAGAGTACAGCAGTCCAATCCATGAAGAGTCACTTGAGGTGTGTACCCTTCTACATGTGGTTATGTGTGTGGTTATGACATGTCTTCTTGTAGAAGAGGAAGACCTAAGAATATATATTTTTTTTTTTTTAATCAGCATTTATGTAAGCATATGCAGGAAGGGGAATTGTCCAGAGCATTGAGTAACCACCTGCTGCCTGGGTCACTGTTGCAGCAGTCTGCTGGTATCTGCCTCTGCTGTCATCCACGATTCAACTGTTGGCTGCAGTCCTGTACACGTGTGTACTGTCAAATCAAGATTCACACCACCAACACCCTTATTGTGACTGTAAGTCTGGCACAGTTTCTTCTCATTTGTGTTTATATCAGCAGGGCAGCAAAACTGTGAGTACAGCCAGAATGTTTTCCATTTGTCCTTTCATCTTATTTCAGTGGGAAGGTTTAAATAGTTCTCCAAATCAAGTGAAATCAGAGAAGATCAAGTGATAGAGCCCTCCTACTTAAAAGAAAAAAAAATAAAAAAGGAAAGATTTTCACAGTCTGAAAAGACCTAATTTTAGGTCCTTTAGTGTTCACACAAAATAAAAAGGCATTGCTCTTTAAAGGTTACAAATAACAGGCCGTGTAGAACTTCACAGCTTGATCTGTATTCTGACCATGCATAAAGCTATATATATCCACTGAATATAAAGGCATTCGGTGGCTGGAAGAGAAGAAGGAATTCACCCTTTTTTATGAATGGGTTAATAAGAAACAGACACTTCTGAGGTGGAGTGCTGTGTTTCCTAGCAGAGTGCAGCAATACCAGACAATAGAAAAAGACATAGATTACCAATTGTTCTCTTTTTACCAGCTAAGAGAAAATTTTGGCAAATGTCAAACTGTCTTATTAACACAGAAGACACAGCGAGCACCTCTATGCATAATATACAGCATCAGAATGACAAATATTATTAAAAATATGTGGAAATGAAAGTAACATGATTGACATATAATGCCTAATTTAATGTACAAACGAAAACTGGGAGAGGGAAGGAGAAAAGTCATTAAGGCAAATAAATTTAAAAAAAAATTATAAGAACCCTTTTGAAAAGTCTTTGTTCTGGTCAGTTTATCTGAAACCAGTGCCCTTACACCACAATCTTGATCTCTTTTGTAACAGCAAGTGACAACTTCTTGAAAGATGAAGGCTTTGTAAGTTGATCTTTGTGCTTGCCTAACAAAACAGCCACTAAGAAACAGGGCTGCTGTCCCAGCAACAACATCACAGGAATGGGTCCCAGCCAGTCAACTGGTAGAACAGGTTTCCTTTTTTACTACAAATATCCAGCATTAACAACTTCCATTATTAAACAATCATGAGCTGCTGGTGATGATGAGATGATGCAAAAAATATTTTTTTATTATTTATCTTTTCACTCCAAAATTGCACTTTTTTATTTTCCTGTGTTGTTGAAGTATAAAAATAATTTTTTTCAAGGAAAAATAAATATTAGGTAAGAAAAGTTCTCAGAACATAGAATAGTCTGTAAATTGTCAAGTGACATAAGACTTGTAATGATTTTCCAACACCACAAATGTCATTGAATGTCCAATATATTAAATGATTGCTGAATACTTCACGAAGTTGTTCCCATGTTTCTGAATATTGACTATGATATTGCTGAGTATTCTTTTTACAGCTTGTTGAAAACCCCTCTGTTATTTCTTATTTAATTTTTGCATTGTATGGTTTGTCATTGTAGCCAATATGACTGGTTTTTCTTCCTGACCAGAAAAAACTTCTGAACTAAATAGTGAATGAGGATACATAATAAATACTGAATAGAATAATTCTGAGTACTTTTCCAGACTTGTGCTAATAGCAACACGTTGAAGACTTATGAAAATTACAATGAACACCCAAAATTCATTCAAATATTTCCTTTTTTATTTAAGTTCAGATAATCTAATAAATCAAACAAATTGGCTTGGAGATAGAAAAAATCTAGATGAAATGCTACTTTTTCTCTTTCTGCTTCTTCGTGTTTGTATTTCTGCAAGGTCTGAAATCAGTGTTTCAAGTAACCTTCTGGATAAAGTATAAAACTGCTATCAAATGAACTGGGATTATTCTCTGATGTGCCACAGATTTCCTAGATTAATGTGTGCCACCCATTTTCAATATATCCACACTATGCTCCATGACACTCTAATGGGTTTCACATTCTTCACCTTTCTTCTGCTGTTCGACTGCCCTCTGCCTCCTCAACCAGCAGGATAATGTAGGATGTGGGCATAGGGACATAAAAATGCAGGCTGAAGCTTCACATTTATTCACATATGTGATTATTTTGCTCTACTATATCAGATGATGAACTTTTCTTCAAGATCATAATGAAAGGAAAAGCTTGGAAAATATGTCAGCAGTTTAAACTGTTTGTTGCTAGGTTTGGTTTTTTTTAAGCTTATTTAAGCAACAAGGCATGCTCATCTTGTATATTTGTTTATTCACCTTGGTTTAAAGAATATGCAGTATTTCATTCCTCCAACACCTCTCAAACTGTGACTATAACAGTCACAAACATAAATTCAGAAGAACGTACAAGACAATATCATTTAGCCCTAGCTGTTATAAGAACTGTAAACATCAGCTTAAAATTAGTGAATATAGTCATTAACAAAGTATTAGTTAATAAGTTAGAGAACTGCTGTAGGAATGAAGATAGTCTATAATAGAGTGTTTACAAAAATGGGCCATATGCAATGCCAGTTAGATAACCTTTTTTAATAAACTACTGCTCCAAATGCAAGACACAATCAACTGCTGGTAGCTGCTGCTCTTTTCATATATATTAATACCTTGATGGTCTTAGCCTTTACTTTAAATTAATAATTATATCATAAAAGGCTATAACCAAGAAATGTCACTTCCACAAAAAATTAATTGAAGACATCAACTGAAGATATTTGGCAAACAAAAGTTTAAGAAATTTTACAATCTTAAAAAAAAAGGAAAAAATTAAAGTCATAAATGTTTGGTAAAAGGCCTGAAGCAATAAAGATGAAGACATTGCTGCCTCCTGGAACAGGAGGACCACAGAACAACACTTTCAAGGATCACGTTAGTGCTGTAATTTAGTCATCAACATATACCCAAACGTAGTCTTCATCAGGCAGTAAGTATTCCTAGGTGTTGAGGAAGAAATATCAGTAAGCTTTTTTACCACCTTCTATTTAGATATATAAACACCCGACTGATATTTCTATGATATGATAACAATCCATACCAAATAAATAAATAAATAAATCCATACCATGTAAATAGATATGTTTCCAATTATTACTATAAAGCATAATTATTTATACATTAGAACATCCTATAAAAATAATATTGTTAATGAAGATCAAGTACGCAACCTGCATAAAATTCTTTTTAGTATCTATAGAGTTATTAGTTATCATACCACAGGAGGAGGTTTATAGTGAAACCAACAGATATGACCATACATGCACGATTACACTACAGAACCCACGTTTAATTTTTCACAGTGGCAGCTGCAAAACTTGAAAACTCAGTAATTACACAAAATATCCAAAACAGTAGAGTCCCAGCTTTAAATAAATTGTAATCTGTAGACATTCTTTATTCATTAGAAGGTTATTTTTCATATAGTTTTACAAATCATATTACAGTTGGAGACGATAGTCCGCTTTTGAGTTTTAATATTAAGAAGTGCTACTAGTTACATCTTTGATACAATATACTTACTAACAAAGGACATTACTGTGTGAGACCCGCAGTGAAGAGCTACACAACCTTCTGAGCAAATGGTGGGGTTAGTAGGAAGTCGGTATGAAGTTGTGGTTAGAGTCATTATAAGGCATTGAACTTGACTTGTAACCACATCACTACGTGTAGAGTTGCAATTGGATACCAGGCCTCAGCACCAAATCTCAAGGATAAGGGCAGTCATGAGAAGGTCAGTGTCCTTGACTCATCAAGGACAAGAACTTCACCCCACAGCTCATGACTGTGTGACCAAAGGACAAGATATGTAACCTGTGACCTATTTCTGTATTTTACTAGGAAAAACATCTTACTGAACTGTAGAGCTTTCTTCTACAAAGTCGTATCTTAGAAGTGAAACACTATAATAACTCAGAGAAATTATCTAACAGAAAAAGGTATAAAGTAGCCAAATACCCAGTAAAAACACCAGAGGGTACAAAGATAACATCTCAGCAATACTGAGGATCAGCCTGATGCAAAGACCACACTTCCACACCTAACTTGTGTGTGGGCAGCAGGGACCCACTGGGTGCCTGTACTGGGAGTGGTAAGCATGCTGTAGTGTGGTTATGTGTTACTTCTATATGTCTGACACATGCTACATGTATTAGCCAATAAATCATATTTCTGTACTCATGCGTTCTGAATAATGCTGTTGTGTAGGTTCATCACATGGTTCAAGAAGCCCACATACATGTGAATTAGTTGAGAATGGATTACATCTATACCCATACATAGGTCTTCCAAGCCAGTACCCATCTATTCCCACAGAGTCTGAAGATCAGTGAAATCCTGACCATCCTGATTACCTGCTACTGGGATTTTCTCAAAGGGAGAACAATTCTGGCAGCACAAATACCTGTAAAACAGGAGAAACAAGATAGAAGGAAGGTGAGGATGTCTTTACTATGCAACTTAATACTAGTCCTACCTGTGACTGTAGAGCAGAATGGGTAGAAAATCATCAGTATTATACCTCAACTCTGTATTTTTTAGGAGGTCTTTCAAAACAAAGATTACCTATAATCACCATTTCAAATTTCTTATGCTTATTTATGGACTAGATAAAACACAAATACATTAAATTTTGTCTGGCATATGTACCCCTGCCCTATCCTGCTGGCATAGCTCTCCATTATGTGTTAAACAGTTGGGATTTTTTTCCCAGTTATAAAACATGCAGCTGTAATATCCCCATTCCAGAAACCATCAGATGCAATGATTAAAAGCTGCGAGTGAGAGAGTTCAGGAACACCTTTCCTTTTGAGAGTGAATTTTATGTTGGCATCTCAAGGAAGACAGAACTCCGTATTTTCATGTTCTTACCAGCCCTGCTGCATTGTGTGAGGCAATGAGAGGATCCAGCACCCAGGCTTGGCCTCAGCTGACCCGTCTGCTTAGTAAAAAGGGTACAATTATTTTGGACTTAATGCTCCTAATTTCAGCCTTCTTTTCTGTAAGTTAAGTATGGCACAGTGGTCAAAACTGTGTTAGCTTTTTCATAACACGTGGCCTGGACTATCAGCAGTCTTTGACATGGTGTTCAGTTTTGTGAGGTAGTGATCTGGGGGCTTGGCTCAGTTTTGCTTGCTACGTTACTCAACAACAAGATGGCTAAAGCTAAGACATGCAACACAGAAGTCTAAAAAGAAGTTGATGCTGCCGAGTAACAGTACTGGCAAAATTCCAGTCATACTGACACAGAACTGTAAATAAGACTCCAAGGAAACCAACAGAGTCAAAAGAGCAATCTAGAAAGTTCAAAGATCAGACCTTCCAACATCTACCTGACATCAATTTGATGGAGGCCAGCACTGTCCTACCTGACTGAAGTCTGTCTGACCGCTAGAAGCTTGTCAGGTTCCTTCAGCAAGAATAGTGAACATACTCATGTTTAGCCAGCCAGCGTGCTCACCATAGCTTACCTTTATGTCTATTAACCACTAGGTAATTGGTAACATAAATTGCATATGACCCTGCCTGCAGTCTCTCTGCAGAGCAAAAGACGACCCATTACAAGTTATCTAATAGAGGGATGGATGAAATGTGCGGGGCTACTCAGTCTGCTGAGAAGAGAAATGAAATGTCTGGTTCCACGTAGCTTACTCCAGATCCTACCCTGGAAAAATTTCTTCTTGCCCTAGAGTTTATGATGCACACTTTATGAATTCACTTAAACATTTGACTACAGCAAATAAATTAACACAATTATTTTTAAGGCTTTAATAAAGGTAGAATAGATTTTTTTTTTTTTCAAGAATTCATTGATTTCTTTTTCAAGTTTTATGGTCTTTGAGAAATTTTATTTACTTATTTTTTGCATTTTTTTATAAGGGTGAAGCTTAAATGGATCTGTATTAGCACAATTAACTTTATGAGGTCCTGAATTCACAAATTTATACACCTCTTTAAGTGAATCATATGATGGAATAGCTTCAATATCTCTAAAATCAAAGTCAAGGGAACACTTAAATAATGATTTATCAATTTACAAGGTGGTAACAAGAAACATCAAACTAAAAAAAATGAAAACTGTTCAAAAACCTGTTGGGATAAAGTTAATTTTCTCCATAGCATCTCATAGGGTATGATGTTTTGGGTTGATAACATACCCATATTTTAGCTATTGCTGAACAGTGTTTTGAAGGTTTTCTCTGCTCCTCACACTGCATCCAGTGAGCAACCTGGGGGTGCACAAAGCGCTGGGAGGGGACACAGATGAGATGGGTGACACAGACTAATGAAAGGGATACCCCATACCATATGATGTCAGACTTAGCAATAAATCCAGGAAGAGAAGGAAGAAGTGGGGACATTCAAAGTTATGGCATTTGTCTTCCCAAGTAACCATTATGTATGATGAAACCTTGCTTTCCTGGAAATGGCTAAACACTGGTTAGCCAACTGTTTTAGCTATTAAACTGAATTTATCTCAGCTCAGGAGCTTTAGCTCTTTTACCCTTACGAATCTCACCCCCACCCCATGGGAGAGGAGTGAGCTGCAGCATGGGGCTCAGCTGCTGGATGGGGTTAAACCACAACACTCACTGGAGACAAACAACACCACTGGACAGATTTGGCAAAGCAGTTGGACTCTCATCTCTTGTTTGAAGTACTGGGTTCCCAGTAAAATGGTGACTGAACAAAGTGGATTTGACAAACAGACACAGGCTCAAAATATCTACACCCTTACCTTTTTGAATCTGTTGACTTCAGCAGAGTCACAAACCAGCTATCTTAAGTAACATTCAAAACCAAAATTAGTTGGTTGTACAAAAACTTCTCATTACTTTCGTAACAAATAAAGCTGTTATTTATTAACTTAGTTACCTGTAGCATAAATAGTAAGTTGAGTTAGCTGATGGAAGACTGCATAGGACATATAATGACAGTTATATTCTGTGCAGTTATTTGATTGGGAAGACAAGTAGCATATAGATATTGGCTGAAAGCAAATTCTGCCTCAGAATGTCAGGATACATTGCAAGAAAATAATGTACCAGACCTCAATCAGAAGTCTTTTCAGCCCATTTCTTAGATGGTGACAAAAACCAAAATCAGATTCAAAACAGATGATCAGAAATTATTTAGTACATGATCAGAAGTTATGTAGCAAGAAGACAAAAAAAAAAAAAAATCCAGATCGAAATTTTTCAAGTTCAATCATCTCTACTTGCAATGTGAGAGGGAAAGAAATAGAAACTGTCACAGTCTCATGACCCTTTAACTGAGGAGCAATGTAGAGTGTGAAGGAGAAGAAGCTATTGGTAATGTAATTGTGACCTATATTGCCAAATAAAACATCCTGCAATCAGTTAATATTATATATCAGAAAGGAAAGAAAATAAACTGTGACTAATTGAAGACATTTCCAACATTCAAGACATTAGAAAGACAGAAATTCTGTTCTTCAGAGTCATCCCTTCTCAGAACATCTGACCTGATTAATTCATTAAAAAAAAAAAAAAAAAAAAAGCTTAAATGCTGGGCTGTGTGGACTGCTTCTCAAATAAATCATTATTTCCCACTTCCATTTTCTAGTATGGAGAGGTTTTTGGCCTTCAAAATGAAAGTAATCTTTAAAATATTAGAAGAATTGGTTAAAATAAAGGAATACAAAGAGCTCATTCCCAAAAACATGTTTATTTGCTTTGGTATCCCCTCACACATCTGCCTTGTACTACAATATCTCAGTCTCCTGCTGATCATAACAGTATTTTGAAACTTTTAAGTATATTTTATTAACTGTAACTGTTAGAATAAATGTTTATCGGTGAGTTGGAAAGCTATTCTTGGGATAATCTTGGCTGTATATATTGCTCCAAAAGTAGGTGATAGGTGATGGAAGACTTAGCTAGGCTTTTGTACTTTGGATTTCAGAGAAGAATCACAAATCTATGTTAAAAAAGCCTTTAATCTTACAACTACAATGAAAAAGCCTACTAATGAGCCAGATCAGCTATAGAGAAAATAGATTACTAATCTTTATAGGTAATTTATTATGTAATTAAAAGAACCAACCTAGGTACAGCAATGAAACAGTCTAATCTGATGTAATATTCTACAGAAGGAAATAAATGTGGAAGAGCCAATTATTATTTAAGATTTCCAATGTCTTACCTCTGTCTTTTCCTTTCCTTCTGGAAGGTATATTGCATATATTATTGTAAATTTGCAATGTGCGTTCACACAGCAAGATCACCAAACAAATAAAATGTTTTGTCTTCCTCTTTACTTATAAAGCACCAAAAAAAGCTACTTCAGTTACTATATATAGGCAGCAAAAAGAACTTTAAAGTATTATTCTTTGGTTTGGTAAAGTAAACAAACAAACCCCCCCCCCCAAAACCCACCCAACCAAACCAACCAACCAACCAAACAAACAAAAAACCACCCACAAATTCCAGGGCACTAAACACAAGGTTTTAATAACGTCGGTGTTTTACAGAGACAGAACAAAACTTTAAAACCAAGATCTGCTTCAGAAATAGCAAACAACGTAAATCTTATTCCAGATGGTAGTAGTTACATAAAAGCTCAATGGTGATTATTTTAAGAGTGCAGAAACCAAACCAGGTAAAGCAGATAGCCCAGAGACAGCATTAGCAAAGTAAATCAGAGTAAACCCAAGCTAGCAATGCACACTATCATGTGACTTCGCTTCAGGTCATTAACGGCTTTGTCATTATTGTAGTGTTATAGAATCATAGAATCATAGAATGGTTTGAATTGGAAAGGACCTTAAAGATCATCTAATTCCAACTCCCCTGACATGGGCAAGGGCACTGGGTGGAGAAAGAATTTCAGGACACTGAGTGGAGACAGAAAATACTGCTTTGTAGTTAAAATAATGAATGCAGCTGCATATCCTTGGGGCTTCTTTGGAAGCTGACAAGTTCAGAAACTAGTGCCCACCGGTTTCAGCTGGCATATGCCACCACATATAAAACTTCCCAGCCTCCTTGGGGTTTTTGACAGGAGTTGCCTTATGGGGCCCAGCGGCAGAAGCAAAACTGCCTCTCAGATGGTATCAGAGATATCACCTGCCACAAACCACCTGCAGTGATCTCTGCTATTCAGGAAAGGAGGAAAAACACTTCTCTGCAGTGGGCAGGATGGGAAAGACTCATACCATGTTAGACGGAACAAAAGATACAGACTATGGTCAACACCCCCTGGGCGTCAAATGCCAGTCTCCTACAGCATTCTCTCACTGACATCCCAGCTGCCTGGTGAAACAGGAACCATGAGCAGCTTCAGTGGGGTAAGCATAACTCCCTCCCCTTGAAGGGACCACTACTGCAGAGTCCAGAGGTATACATGCCTGCACCTCCAGCAGTCACTTCCTGAATGCTGCTTAAGGGAATAAATACAGACTTTATAAGAGCAGCCTAGAAGGACAAGTCTAAGAAGGGCTTGTTAGAAGCAGCTACACAGCAGACAGCATCTCTACTGCTCTCTGCATCCCTGAAGGCACCTCCTCCCACTGGGGTAACTCCACCACTTGATCAAGCTACTTCTGGTCCCTTTTGCAGACTGCTCCTGCCCACATTACCTCCAATGCCAGCAGCACCTTCTCTCCCTTGGATTCCCTCAATCAATCCCAATAGAAAGTGCAAGGGCTGCCCCAAACCTCACAGGTCAGGCACACCCGGTAACTCACAGAGAAACATCTTAGTCTGTTATTGGTCTCTAGATGCACTGTGAGGAACACACTGTGACACATGCCAGGGTTCTGATGAAGTTTCATGGCAACTACTTTTTGCTGCATTTTCTTTCCATCTGATTCAGCAAGTCTGAATCTGTGTATAAAGCAAAGTCACAACCAGCCCCTATGCTCCAATATGGCTTGACTGCTATTGTTGAAGACAGAGGGGTCCTTGGGCTTAAATTGCACTTTTAAGTGCATTCAACTTGCTTCAAGAAACAGGGCACGAGACATAAACTTTTTTCAAATACCAGTGTACAGGAATTTGCCTCACTATATACATACATCTACATCTCAGCATGTGTATGAATGAAACTGGACTTTCAGGTCACTTACAGTGTTAACTCTGAACGGCATCTTAGTAGCTCCTGCAATTCATAAAAATCCAAATTTCTTAAAAGAAAGGATTATTTTTTCACAGTTCATTGAGGAATGAATAAGCACAATCATTGGAACCTGGTTAAGATATGCTTAGTCTGCCTATACTTGTGTCTTAATCATTTGCAATCCTGTTTCAAATATTACTTATTTCTTGAAAATGAACATAAAGCCTCCAGGAAGAGTGTTTTGTACTGTGGTTTAGATATTTCTTTGCATTGCAAAGGCTTCATATAATGATTTGTTGGATGTCAAGGAAGGTCTACGTATTTCTGACAGAGCTCTACATACATGTGTTATATTACTTCACCAGCTATGCCTCCTATTCTGAGACCGTGATTGACAGAGAAGGTCTAATGAACACTTTGGCTGTAATCTTTAAAAAAACCCTTTATTGCTTAAGAGGTAGGACCAGACCCTCCAGAAGGGTAAATCAGCCCATTAACATGAGTGAAACACTTGACTCATAGAGTTTCATAGGGATAATGTGTCTTGTATTCTCGTAATAGCCTACTCACTAAATATCCAGGAATAATTAGTCTTTTCTAACAACAGAAGGCAGTAAAACCTTCTGAAAAAAAACATTTATAGCACTAACTGCCTCTAGCACATTAAAGAAATTTTCCCAATCTTCCAGACAGTCACTCAGAGTATGACAGAAGAAAAAATGCTCTATTTGATATTATTTTGCTACTTTAGGAGAATACTACAAAGAAAAACTGGACATCTATTATAGTAGTTGTGTCACTGTAACAGCAAATTGGAAAAGCACCTACTGGAAGTTTTGGGCTTATTTTGGGTAGGAATCAAACAGAAGGTCTGCCCAAGTTCTCTTTCCCAACGGTCTCATCTTGTGGAGGATGTCCAACAATTTATACGTAGAGTCTCAGGTAGAAATCACAGTTTTAGCTGGTTCTACCACTATAGCATCTGGCTAAAACATCTGCGGGGATATGCACACAGTCAAGTCATGTGGTGTAAGGAAGAGCAATTAATTGAGAAGTGGCTAGGCCTTGTCCAAGATGGTACATGACTGACCCCCTGTTTCTCCTTTTCTAGTCCGGCACTTAACCACAAGAGCACCGTATAGTGCATCAGGCATACAATAATGTTAATACTGTGATAAATCATTGACATTTCTATCATGACATTTTGTAATCCTATTGCATTGTTAGTGCTATAAATTTTATTTTACAAATGAAATAAATGTCTCTTAATGGAACGACCTTTTTCTAAGGGTGTGGTATTAAAACATAGTAGGTACTGTATGGTGTATCTCTCTTATCTCAAACATGCAGAGTTTGAAAGCCTCAAGTCATTTTAGGTATTTTCACTTTTAAAGCATGAAAATATTTTCAAGGTTAAAAACGATGCAGAAATTGGCTGATATGTAAAACAATATCTATTGAAACCTCGTATTTCCAAGTCACTCAAAACATTCACATTTTTAATGACATTTTCCATATTCCATCTGTGCCTGAAGGTGAACACATTAGAAACAGTTGAATAAAAACTAGCCCACTTTCTGACAGAAAACATCTGGTCTTTGTTTTTGTTTCAGATTCTTGATTTGTACTTCCTGGACTATCAGCATTATTCCATCACATATACAATGCCTCCTCTGCTTTTCAAGAATACCATAAAATGAGTAGCTTTATGTTTCTTCTTTCAAAAACAAAAATGAAAAAAATAATTAAAATTCATATGGGAAACTTCATAACTAATTATACTAATAATCTATTATTCATAATATTTGTTTTTAAAAGAAAGCAGGATTGTGTATATTCAATACAAACTTGGTCTTTCAAATTCGCAAAGTTTTTTTTGACTGAATGTTCACAGGTCAAGGGATCAGCTTAAGTACTTTTATCCTCTGTCCTTCCAGTTGTAGGGAATGAAAACAGTTTCTTTCCCTGCAGCTGAGGGAAGAAACAGGAACACCCAGGTGACCAACGCTTGTTTCCAAGACTGGTGTTACTGGTGGAAAATTGGAGTTTTTTTCATGGGTCAGTCTACAAGACATCAAACCTGCTGGTGGTGTTGAGTTACCCCTTTCTCAAAGGGCAAAAAGCATCTTTGCACAGCAATTAACAGGGCTCATTGAAGGAGGTTTAAATTAGATTTGAAAGGAGGAAAGGGATAAAACTGGGCTTGCTGGAGATAATTCATGGGGTGTCACACCAGTGTTTGAGGAACAGTGTGTTAGCGACATCCTTTGGTCTGCTCCATGATATGCTGAGTACACAAGCACATTTGAAATGACCTTTTTCCAATGCACATGGCAGCCTAGTCATCTCAGTGCTCATAAGAGATGGAGATCCATGTAAAATAAACACAATGGTTGTTGATGTGTTAGGAATCATGGAAACACCTGAGAACAGTCATATAGGAATTATGGCTTCTCACCCAGAAAAAGTGGCAGGATCTGTAACCCAACCGAAGTGCATGTAAACCCATGCATTCAGCTTGGACAACAAACAGGAGGAGCTGGGAGCCATTGTGCAGTTGGAAAACTGTGATAAAGTTGCAATCATGGAAATACGGTGGGATGATTAACAAAACTGGAGGGCTGCAAGGGGTGGCTATAAGCTTTTCAGAAGGGATAGGCAAGGAAAAAGAGGTGGTGGGGTAGCCCTGTATGTCAAAGAGTGTCTTGACTGTCTAGAGCTTGATAATGGTGAGGAAAGGGTCAAACATTATGAATAAGAATCAAGGGAAAGGGCAACAATGCAGATATCATGGTGGGAGCCTGTTACAGACCACCCAGTCAAGACAAGAAAGCAGATGAAACATTCTACAAGCAGCTGGGAGAAGTGCCACAGTCACTAGTCCAAGTTCTCCTGGAGGACTACAACTTATGAGAAGCCTGCTGGATATAAAATATAGAGGAAACAGTCCAGAAGGTTCCTGGAGTGTGTGGAAAATAACTTCCTGGCACAGCTGGTGAGGGAGCTAGCTAGGAAAGGAGCCCCACTGGACCTGTTGTTTGTGAACAGAGAGGAACTTGTGGGTGATGTGACCGTTGGAGGACGTCTTGGGCACAGCGATCATAAAATGATGGTATTCAGTTCTCAGAGAAGTATGGAGAGAGGTTAGCAGAACTGCTGCCTTGGACTTCCAGAGGTCTGACTTTGGCCTGTTTAGGGACCTGGTTGACAGAGTCCCTTGGGAGGTAGTCCTGATGGGTGAAGGAGTCCACTGGATGTTCTTCAGGAAAAAAGTATTAGAGACACGGGAGTAGGCTGTCCCCAAGTGCTGAAAGATGAACCAGGGGGGAAGAAGACCAGCCTGGCTGAACAGACAGCTTTGGCTAGAACTCAAGGCAAAAACATGAGGGTTTATGAGCTCTGAAAGATGTGGCAGGCAACTCAGGAAGACTACAACAATGTTGTGAGGTTGAGCAGGGAGAGAATTGGAAGGGCCAAAGCCCATCTAGAACTTAATATGGCTACAGTTATAAAAGGCAATAAAAAATGTTTCTCTAAATGTATCATTAACAAAAGGAGATCTAAGGAGAATCCTCATTCTTTATTGGATGCAGGGAGGGAATATAGCGACAGAGGATGAGGAAAAGGCAGAGATACTCAGTGCCTTCTTTTCAGTCTTTAATAGTAAGACCAGTTCTGCTCAGGATACCCAACAGCTTGAGATGGAAGACAGGGATGGCAAGAAGAATGAAGCCCCCATAATCAAGTGAAAATGGTTATTGACCTGTTATACCACTTAGACATCCACAAGTCTATGGGGCTAGATGGAATCCACCCAAAGGTACTGAGGGAACTGGCAGAAGTGCTCACTAAGCCACTTTTGAGCAGTCCCAGCTAACCGGGGAAGTCCTAGTTGACTGGAGGTTAGCCAATGTGACACCCATCTACAAGAAGGGCCAGAAGGAGGATCAGTGGAACTGCAGGCCTGTGAGTCTGATTCGGTGCCAGGGAAGATTATGGAGCAGATCATTTTGAGTGCCATCACGCAACATGTACAAGACAACCAAGTAATCAGGCCCAGCTAGCATGGGTTTATGAAAGGCAGGTCTTGCTTGACAAACCTAATATCCTTCTGTGACAAGGTGACCCACTTAGTGGACAAGGGGAAGGCTGTGGATGTTGTCTACCTGCACTTCAGGAAAGCCCTTGTCACTGTTACCCACAGCATTCTCCTGGCTAAACTGGTTGTTCATGACTTGGATGTGTGTACTCTTCACTGGGTAATAAATTGGCTGGATGGCCAGACCCAAAGAGTGATGGTGGATGGAGTTAAGTCTAGTTGGTGGCTGGTCACAAACGGATTTCCCCAGGGCTCAGTACTGAGACCAGTTCTCTTTAATGTCTTTATCAATGATCTGGACAAAGGTATTAGGTGCACCTTCAGCAAGTTTGTAGACGACGTCATGTTGGGCAGGAGTGTTGATCTGCCTGAGAGTAGGAAGGGTCTTCAGAGTGATCTGGACAGGTTGGATCCATGGGCTGAGGCCACTGTATGAGGTTCAACAAGGCCAAGTGCCGGCTCCTGCACCTGGGTCACAACAACCCCCTGCAATGCTACAGGCTTGGGGATGAGTGGCTGGAAAACTGCACAGTGCAAAAGGACCTAGGGCTGTTGAACAACAGCCAGCTGAAAATAAGCTGGCAGTGTGCCCAGGTGGCCAAGAAGGCCAACGACATCCTGGCCAGCATCAAGAGCAATATGGACAGCAGGACCAAGGCAGTGATTGTCTCCCTGCACTGGGCACTGGTGAGGCAGCACCTTGAATCCTGGGGTCAGTGTTAGGCCCCTCACTCCAAGACAAATACTGAGATGCTGGAGCATGTCGATATAGAATCATAGAATCATAGAATTTCCCAAGTAGGAAGTAATGAGAAAAAACAGCCTCAAGTTGCGCCAGGGGAAGTTTAGATTGGATATTAGGAAAAAATTCTTCACCAAAATGTTTGTCAAGTATTGGAACGGGCTGCCCAGGGAGGTAAAAGAATTGTTGATGTGCTGCTTAGGGACATGGTTTAGTGGTGGATTTAGCAGTGTTAGATTAATGGTTGTGCTCAATAATCTTTTCCAACTGGAATGATTCTATTATTCCATAATTCTATGTTTTTGCCATATGAATCATTTATTTTTTCTTTGTACTTTTTAATTAGCGGATATCTATAGGAACAATTCTAATTCTGTTATGTAAACATATATGAGATAAAAGCAGCAAAGTACTCTTACACTTCTCAGAGGGTCAAATTAACAGAACCAAGTTTGAGGGCCACTTGTTAGTACATTATTTTTGTACTGCTAAATGGCACAGAACTGCTGTTTTGTACTCCTGACATTAGAAACAGAGAAGAGATGGAAAAATTACTCACAGAGGAGGTGTAGGTTGGCCAGACTTTACTGATCATGGTGTCATCTGCTGAGCTGCTGTTTTCTTAGGCATAAAAGAACAGAGAGAAATTTGGATATTCCAAATCATCATCCGAAGTCCCATGTTGCACTTCAGACAAGGGGCTTAACCTTCGATGCAAATTCTCAGCTGCAGTTGTTATATGATGATCAGAATGTCTTTCCTTCTCCCTCTCCTTAGTCCACAGCATTGTTAGCACATCACAAGCCATAGTTTGAACAGCTGGCTGACTGGCTTCACTTTGAGCAACTTACGTTCAACCCTAGCTGTATCTGGCTCCTCCAGCAGCCAGCATGCAGACATACTTACTCCTCAGGAGCATCTTGATGTCTACATTTATGGTGGACCAGATTCCCCAGAAAACTGCCTGCCTCTTTTGCTCCGCAATAAACGCTTCACTGACAATAAGAGCCCTCAGGCTCTCTTCACCTGAGTTCTAGAGCTTTTATCTGCAGGCAAACACTTTTCGATTGGACTTGGCTTAATGTCTCCTAGGCTCTCAAAGCACTTTGTAAACACCGGGAGGAGACTGTTATTAGGTGATCTATCACTTTTATGTTTGCACAGCATATGACACTATTGGACTTATCTGTTCGTTGAATTTAGGTGCTCCCAAAATGCAAACATTAAAAAGAATAAGATGTTGCATCTCAATTCACCATTGAGAAATGGAGATGCTTAGAGCTAGACACTAGCCTCAAATCATGGAGTTATCAGTTGTCCCTGGTAAAAAAATTCAGATATTTCATTTATTTCCGTAAATTGTGGTTACCAGAAAGCAGGCCATTCCTTCACTTGTTATTATCCAATCTGGCAGCTTGCTGTGTCTTTGACTGTATTCATTCATTGTTCATATTTCCTGGTCATTTGGCTGTATTCATTTTTTCCTAAGTCTACTTTATTTATTTCAGAAGGATTTTTTTTTGTCATATATATTTTTAAATGAGAATGATTATTTAATTATGGGTATACAATAAGGACAGAAAACTTCCTTAGCATTCACAGAGCTTCTATGGTTTTGGTGGGGTTTTGGAGGGAAAGAAATAAATCTCTCAAGCACTGTCAACTATAGATTTTTACTTCACATGTATCATAATTTCAGTATAGTGTTGCTAAGATAAAAGGGAAAATTTAAGATAGTGTAACTGCTGAATTCTTTACCAAAAAATAGATTTCTTTCCACATTTTTTAATAATAAATTTTGTATCTGAAAGCTAGGACGGCACACTAAAGTTACATTTATCTTCAAAGTCTATTACAGGACTTCTGCCCTTGTATAGGAAGTAGGATAACTCAATATTGAGTTATTAAGGTATAATAAACATAATTAATATGCTTAGTAAACCCTTCATTTTCTGCATCCTGTAACAGTTTCCTCTTATCATGTTTTCCTTCTTTATTTGTTTGGGTTTTTTTTCTGGCTTCTATGTTCTTTAAAAAAAAGTCAAACTCACACATGATTCTATATAATGAGATGTTTAAGAGTTAAGTGATTTTTTTTTCCTCATTCTAGATCTGAATATTACATAGCTGTGTAGTTCTTGGCACTTTGGAGTAAAACACTTAGCTCTGATCAATTGAAAGTTGCTCAGTTAGGTCCCAAAACACATTTCTCTGAGGGAAATGTGATTTAAGAAAAAAAAAGAAAAAAATGGATGTTGAAAAACTGTTTAGCTGAGCCTGACATTTTACTTTTTAAATATTAATTATACTTTGGGCTTCTTCCTATTTACATAGTTAAGTGTTTGCTTGGGACATTAATGGTGCTATATTGTCTTGAGGAAGCCACAGAGCAGCTCTGCTAGATAAAAATCGTTGCAGCTGGTAATTTTTGGCAATTAATATTATGAATTCTTGTCACAAGGGGCCTGGGGAAGGTACTTCCAGGTTGCTACTTATCTCTATAAAAAGAAGGAAAATGTCAGAAGTGGTGAGACTGCTGAGAGGATCATTTCTGGGAGGAAAAGAGGTGGCAAATGTTAAAATTACCATATTTATGGACATTGTAGAAAATGAAGGTCTGAATGTGAGCTGCTCAGTTTATAGGAACTTTCTGGACAGCCTAATATAGCTCAGAAACTATAACTATTCCTCTCAGAGATACCGTATTTGTAAAAATCTTGAAGATAATAGAGTTTTGCTTAGAATTATTACTGGCTATGACTAGTGATCATAGAAAGAGGGAAGAGTCACTTTCCTAGGAAAAACAATCCTCTATAATTTGTAAATTCCTATTGTCTTTTGGCTGGAGGGCAGGATACAGTGCTTGTTTTTCCCTCTGATATTTTCCTCTAAGGCTGAAACAAAAAGTTGAAATAATCTGTACAAAAATTTGTTTTACCTTTCCTATTCCAGAGCAAGCAATCTGCATACATCATGTGTGCTGTGTTGACACCAGCCAAAAGCTAAGTACCACACAGCCATTGGTTCCCTCCCCGCAGTTAGTAGATCAGGCAAGAGCAAATGAGAGGAAACTCATGGATCAAGATTAAGACAATATGTAAAGGAAAGAGAAAGAAGAAAGGAAAAAAAAGAAAAACCAAACCAAACCAAACCAACAACAAACAAGCAAACAAAACAAAAACCACGTGATAATAAGTTAACCACTTACCACCTTTGACCTTCCAGAACTAGTCTCCAAGAAATAGCTGCCCTAAAACCATCTGCTCCTCCTTGCTGAGCATGATGTCATCCAGTATGGAATACCTCTTTAGTTAGCTTGGATCAGCTGACCCAGCTGTGTCGCCTCCCAAGCCCTTGCCCACCCCCAGCCTGCTTGCTGGATGGTCAGAGTAAGTGCCCTGATGCTGTGCAAGTCCTGCTCAGCAATAGCTAAAACATTGTGATGTTACCAACATTGTTTTGAAAACAAATTTAAAGCACAGCACCGTATGAGCTACTATGGAGAAAATTAAGTCCATTAAGTCCTCATGAGCATCAGAACATCCTTGAATTCCAGTAATGTCTCAAATTTTGAGTGTCTTTTTGTTGTTGTTGTTCCAGTGCTGCTTAAGCTAGAGGCACCTAGTAATGAACTTCGACAACACCGCTGTGCAGAAGGAGAACAGGAGGGAAGACCATGCTTTTACAGTCATGAACACTCATATTTTTTCGCACTGCAGGTACAATTCCAAGGTCAAATCATTGCTTAGTGTGTCTTCTCTGACCCTGTGCTGAGCTGGTGGTGTATAATAGTAGTGTACGTTTTTCAGGTGAAGAAACAACTACACCACAATATTGCTATGGTCAATTGGTTTTAGGACCAGAATTACCATATGTGGTTGTCCTCCACATGGTTGCATAGACATATACACCAGCTTTTGTAAGAGGTCAGACTGGGACAGAATTCTTTCTATATTTCTCATTTTACCTTCGTGATTAGCAACTAGAATTAATAGTCCTACAGCATATGGTTTTACTTACTGAAGTCTCAAACTCAGATATTATCGTTGCTGGCAGTCAAAAATGAGGATACCTGATGCTAAGTGAAAAGGCACAGCAGTAACCTGCCTCAAATGGAATGGATGAACACACGATAGTAAAATGAATTGATTGATTGGCATTCTGCTTTTGCAAGCATAATCAAGCTCATTGAAATTTTATATCTATAAATTGGCACAACACTCCATTCTACTCCATTCCACTCCATTCCACTCCATTCCATTCCTAAAAGGAAGCTGAGGGGGACTTTTTGCAAGGGCCTGTAGTGACAGGACAAGGGGTAATGGGTTTAAATTGAAAGCAGGGAGGTTTAGATTAGATATCAGGAAGAAGTTCTTCATGGAGAGGGTGGTAAAGCACTGGGACAGGTTGCCCAGAGAAGCTGTGGATGCCCCATCCCTGGAAGTGTCCAAGGCCAGGCTGGATGAGGCTTTGAGCAAACTGGTCTAGTGGAAGGTGTCCCTGCCCATGACAGGGGGTTGGAACTGGATGATCTTAAAGGTCCTTTCCAACCCAAACCATTCTACGATTCCATGATTCTATGATTCTACTTCTTCTCCAATAATACTATTGACGATTTTGGAAAGGGGATGGTGGAGGACATGCTAATAACTCAGCAAGCTTGGGCTTTACTGCATTAGTCAGATTATCGTAGAAACTTACCATGAAATTTACCCAGGGCTGGTAACAGGGAATGGAGGATAGAAAACACTTGGAAGATCATGTGATCATTGCTGCCTTGTCTGACTGAGTGAGACTTGGCCCAGTGTAAACAAAGTTCTAAAAGTCTACGCAGGATAACCATGACATTATGCCTCAGGATCTGTCTGACATGCAAGCTCAGACCATGGAGCATGCCACCAAAACTGATGTATCCTATGAGTAGAACTGTATGTTGGCATAACTTTATAAGTTGTCTAGAAGATGGCACGTAAATGGTAAATCACAGAATCATAGACTGGTTTGGGTTGGAAGGGACCTTAAAGATCATCCAGTTCCAACCCCCCTGCCATGAACAGGGACACCTTCCACTAGACCAGGTTGCTCCAAGCCTCATCCAGCCTGGTCTTGGACACTTCCAGGGATGGGGCATCCACAGCTTCTCTGGGAAACCTGTCCCAGTGCTTCACCACCCTCTACGGGAAGAACGTCTTCCTGAAATCTAATGTAAATCTTCCCGCTTTCAATTTAAACCTGTTACCCCTTGTTCTGTCAATACAGACCCTTGTAAAAAATCCCCCCAACTTCCTTATACCTCCCTTCAGGTACTGGAAAGTGCTATAAGGTCTCCCCGGATCCTTCTCTTCTCCAAGCTGCACAAGACCAACTTTCTCAGCCTGTCCCCATAGGAGAGGGGCTCCAGCCCTCTGACCATTTTGTGGCCTCCTCTGGATTCTCCCTAACCGGCTAATATCCTGACTTTGAGGACTCCAGAGCTGGACGCAGTACTCCAATTAGGGTCTCACGAGAGCAGAGTACAGGGGCAGAATCCCCTCCCTCGACCTGCTGGCCACACTTCTCTGGATACAGCCCAGGATATGGTTGGCTTTCTGGGCTGCCAGTGCACACGGCCAACTCATGTTCAGCTTTTCATCCACCAGTACCCCCAAGTCCTTCTTCTCAGAGCTGCTCTCCATTCTCCATCCAACCTGTACTTGTATTTGGGATTGCCCCAACCCAAGCAGAGGACCTTGCACTTGGTCTTGTTGAAGTTCATGAGGTTGGCAAAGGTCCATCTCTCCAATCTGTCCAGGTTCTTCTGGATGCCAGAGAGAAATTACAAAAGCTCCAGGAGGATGTCTCTTGGTTACTTTAGTGCTGTTATTTTGGGTTTGTTTTTTTGTTGGTGTGTTTTGGGGTTTTTTTTTGTACAAAACTGTTGTAGATTAGATGTACATGATTAAAGATTTTCAAATCTAGTCAGAAATTCAATTTTAAAGCTTTGAAAAAATAACTGAGTAGAATCTTGACAGAGTTTGTTCTTTGTCTGACATGACTGCATCAAAGCACTACATGGTATAGAATTTTAATTGCTCATAAAACAGCTGAAGTGTGCTTTCTTCTTTTCTTCTTCACTGGTTGAGTTTTAGGCTGCTTTATGAAAAAAAAAAAAAAATAACAGACTAGAAAAGTAAATTTCAACATATGTTACCTTGCTTGTGTACTTTGGTGTCATCTTTGCATGTAATTTTGTTTTGGGGGATTTCCAAACCACACTGTGTAAAACAAGTGTTTCTTACTCCCAGGCAGAATTTTTGCTTGTGCAGTTTAGCTGCCTGCATGTTAATAACGCTACAGTATCCAGACTTTAACAAATAATCCTTCACTACCTCTAGATAGTATATGCAATTGTCACTGACTATTTCCTGGATATAAATACTAGGTAGAAACTTAACAGCAATTACCGTTACTGTATAAATGCTGCTGTTCAGTGTGTCCTCCTCACATGCTTAATTGCATTGCATTGTCTGTCTGCCACTGGGCATGAAACACATGCATATCTATATCTGGGCCAATTGAAGGTTCCTCCTCATGTTACCATTAGTTTTCTTTTGGCAGATGGCCTTAAAAAAATTAAAAAATCCAATATAAACCAAACAACAACAAAAACAAGTAAACAACACCTCCACTCCCTCCCCCAACTTGTTACTACTTATTTTAAAATAATAATACTTTGCCTCAAAAAACCAGTGAGTCAGGTATGTAACACTACATATTTGCCAGATTTCAGTCACAGGAAGAAAAATGTTAACCATTACATATGCTTTGGACTCTGAACTAACATGTCTCCATTGAGGCCTTACAGTGGAGGACCCAGTATTCAGAACCTGACCCTTCTGCTGACCTGACCGTAGCCTTCTACGGTCTATAGACGTGGCTTGAATTTTTTTTAACTTAACATTTCAAATGTTTTCTTCATTGAAATTGCTGAATTGACTAAACAGGAAAAAAATTTTAGTAAATTGCCTGTGAAAATTTTTCCCAGATTAAGGAAACACCAGAGGAGAGGAAAGGAGTTAAATGTCTTTGAAAACCTGAACAGCAGGTCATACGGAACTTTAAAAAAATGCCAGACACACAAATGCTACAATAAGAAATGGCTATTCTATCACTGATTTGACAGATGGTTTGTAAAAAATCCTAGCAGACAGAGGACAAGGACAAGGATAAGGGAAGTAAAAACATAATGTTGAAGTTCAATGCCCTGTATGTCAGCTAGAAAGTAGCTGTTGCCAGGTCATTCAGACTCAGTTATGTAAAATATGTATGCAGTGTTTAATAAACAATCACAACTCATTCCATGCTGTGTATGAAGCACCAGATTAAAGGTTTACAGGATGGTCTTGTATGAATAACCTCTTTCCCGACCATTCTCTCTTTAGTCTTGGCAGCAAGTATCATGTGCCTTCCATGGCCACAAGTTAGTATCTATGCCTGAGCCTCACTCCATCTCCTCTTCCTAATACCAGCATCCTGGGGTCTGATGCACATACATGCATCAAAGATGAAGAGGTTACTACTGTACAAACGCACCTTTTCTGGAATGAAATTTCCAGTGGCATTCTCATCTACCAGGTAAATCTTAAAACCACGCAATTCTCTGCATATTGCTCGCTCCTGTCTGTGTAACTTGGCCAGATATAATTTAAAGGTATATGATGTGAAAACGCCAGTTAAACTACCCCAGTAGACTTCTTCCTGCAGTCTGTATGATTCAGATAGTGAGCTATGGATGAAGTAGTAAACCCTGGAGACACAAACACAATCAGACTCACAACAATAACATGAAAGCAATAGAATTTTTTTTTTCCTTTCATCAGACATTGGTTTAACGGAGCATAACTTAGGGATGTGATAGTAACCTAAGTCAAGCCTGACAAGACTAGGGCAAGTATGACATGGAGCATCAAATACTAAAACCCTACATTCCTTTAATTCTGATAGAAATATGGCTGTGAAGGAAATCCAGCAATGTGAATCCTGCTTGTCAATGTTTTTCCTGATTGTGACAACATGACAAAAGTACCATTTTAATGGATACGTGCCATACATAAATGATAATCCTGAGAGCTGAGAACAATGACAAACATGACAGAGACATACCGTGCAGAGCTGTGCAAAAAATCCATTTGGTTCAGGCATGGCAAATTTATGTCAGAAATGTACACGTACATGAAAATAACTGCTGTATGTGCTGTAGTGAAGTAACAAGGTTTCTTTGCATATGTCTAGTGAGGGTTTTTTTCTCCTCCTTCATTTTTCTTGCCATTAAGCAGAAGAAAAATCATCTCCTTTTAATGGAACAACAATTCATTTTTCAGCTTAGGATCAAAGTCTCATTCCAAAGAGATTTTTCTTTACCCTTTCGTCCTTCTTCCTTTTTTTCCCTGTAGGTTTCATTAAATTATTTAGAGTTTTATGTTCTTTATTCATGAATGAATTGGATATGTTTTGTAGCTGTAATTACCATAATAGAATACTTGCCTTGGAAAAATCTTTGTATTTGTGGATTAAATTGGTGACTACCCAGAGTTTCTAGAAATGCCGTTAATGAATTTCTCCCGAGTTGAGTTCAGGATTGCTTAAGTGTTTCTTTTCCAAATTAGTGACCATTCAAGAAAATCTAATGATAAGAACAACTTCCAATGACAGCTGAAGAGAGGGGTGGAGCAATACTCTATGTGCAAAAGAGAGAATCTTCAAGGTTGAAGGATGATGCCTCTGAGTCTTCCTCACACTTCAAAAGACTCTTAAGTGATGAGATTACAGCTAAAAGAAACATAGCTTGGCAAGAAGTATTCATCCTGCTTTTGAGTAGTCAATAATAGGATGCCACCTTAAGTATATTTGTTTGAGTGTTAGGCAAGTAAAGGATCCCTCTCCTAATCATATTCCTATCATACAGCATGGCCAATCATATTTATTTTTTTAAGTGCATAACATGGAGGCAGACCTCAAAGTGGATGTCACTGCGGTTTGTTCTTCTTCTTAGTGTTTTCTTGTGTTTTTGTGAGCAAATTAACACAGGAGGGGGAAAATCTGAGGGGACACTGCTGGGTTTTTTCTCAAACCAGTTCAGATGTAGTTATACAGCAGTTTTATGTGCGTGGGAAATGTTTAAAAATTTGGGGTCAAAATTTTTGAGGGCTAGGGAGATTTTATTCACCAGTGGTGAATTCTGGGTTGCAGTGAGAACTTGTGTTATGTTTAGAGAAAATCACTGTTACGTTTAGAGAAAAAGAGTGAGGATGGCCTAGCTTTGGTGAGCAAGTATTATTCAAGAGTAACTTAGAAGGTGTGTGAATTCCCTGTCTACATGGCTATGCACCCAGCAACCATCAAGTAACAAAAGCAACTTCAAAGTGGTGGCTGGTGTCAATATGCAGGTTAAAGTTTTCTCCCTCCAATCTAAGTGCTACTCAGGCTCTGCCTTATATTAAATCTAACAATGGGAACTGCCTGGTTCTTATTATTCTTGCAGAGTCTTGTTGAATGAACAATACTGCAAAAAGATCCCTGTTTAGCCATACCAACACTTTGCAGCCTTGGAGCACTGATTTAGGACAGCAGTACACTGAGAATGGGAGTGGGGAAGTGCGGTGTAGGTATACCCACAGTCAGGAGGTGAGGAGCCACCACAGTTAGTTTCAACCTAGCTATCGTAGGCCAATGGAGTTAGTTACCCAGTACCCAGCCAACTGAGTGTGCAGCATATGCAATGTGGAGATACTTGCCTTGCAGAAGCTTTGCAGGAGAGAATAATTAAGGCTGCATCACACTGTACCCTGAGAGCTTCACTCCTGGACCAGCCACACAACTAAGAAAATAGCAGTTGTGGAGCTTAGAGCTGCAAACTTTTTTCTCCTCCTTTTAATGTCTGGTCAGTGTTGTGCAGTGCACTCACTGTGGACCAGGATGATATCCTTTAATCCTTGATCTCTGTGGGAACTTCAGTTCCTTAAAGGACTTTTCTATTATTTAATCTCCTCCTTATTCTGAGATCAGTGTGACCACCTCTACTTCTTAGACTTCTTACTGGCCTTTTATAACCTGGTTTTAGGAAAACTGAGCGAGTAATTAAATGGAAGATTGACAGGTACAAGTGAAAACTGGGAGTAGCAAGGCACAGAATGAATGATCAAAATGTTGGAAATATTATTTTTAAAATGTATTCTATTATTTTAAAAGTTATGGGTAGAGAGAATCACAGATCATACCACAGGAAACTTTCCACACAACTCCATAGGAAAATGTTCCCAAAGGCTTCTTCTGGTTTTAATAGGAAGTGGGGTTGTGAAAGGTAGGAAAAGGTATTTTGTCTTCTTTTGCAACATCTGTCAGCCATGTATAATGTATGCCAGATAAAAACCTCTCCCTCTTTGAAATTGTTGCCTTGTTCTTCTTGAACTCCTGTGCTATGTGTGTTGTGTTATATCCCTCTTTCAACTTCCGCAAAAGAAATGCTGTTGTCTAAGGATAACGGGTTAGGATGAGTGCCGTTGCTATTTGTACTCCTCTTCCTAGAGTTTAATATGTGACAGATACAGTGTCATTCACTAGCCTGAAAGCTGCAAAGCTGAAGTCACACAATAAATGCTGACCATTTTACAACACTTTACCAGTTTGTCACCACAAATGTACACTGTTGTGAGTAGCCTGTCAGGGATTCTGTTTTTTTTTTTTTCTGTCTACAACAAAAATCCAGAGTACTCCCTTCTTTCCCTCTTCTAACCCTATTATGCTTACATGAATAAATTATTTTGATGGACAAACATAATAGGATCTTCCACAATATTACTATAATACTCAGGAAAAGGCTGGATTTTTTTGGGTGACTTGAGGTTGACAGAAGGTATAAACTGAGTTAAGATGACAGAAAATACAGAACAGCTTTTAAAATTTTGAACTTTCTGTCTTCCTTCTTTTTTATTTTCTCTGACATTACATTTTGTGGGGTTTTAACTAGTTAACAGAATTTTCATCATTAAATTGGTTTAAAATTACAGTAGGAAAATTCTGTTTATACCCTTAACTTGGTAATTCTTATTTTTTTCCCTTTCCTTCCCTCCCCTTAATGACTCATCTTATTAGAGGTTCCACTTACATAGAATTTAAAGTTAATACACATCTACAAGGATGGGAACATGTAAAAACTGCCCAAGGATGTGAAAAAAATAGCAGTTTTTTTAAGGAAATGAGACACTGAAACCACAAATCATTATATTATGCCTAAGTTTTCTATTTCATTGGGTCATCATCTTGTCTTTTCTCCAGTATGGCATGTCTCTATGACTTCATGCTTTTGAGATCATGAGTCACTCATTAAATTTTTTCCTTTTTCTAAGCACACAAACTTTTGCGTTACACCTTTGCCCACTATTCTTGTTGTTCCAGTTCAGCGCACTCATTACACTGCCAACATGTCCAACACAATACTTAAAAATATAAGTATTCTTATACCTAGAAGACAGCTGCTCTCTTCTGTGATGCAGTATAGGGGTCTCCAAAGATACACTGCTAAACTACATTTGATAAATCTGCACAAGTTTGGACGTTTTTTCTTGACTACCTTCTCTGGTTTTGGTGCAGACGTGCCTTCTTGAGTCCAGAATTGCTCCACAGTTTTGAACATCTCATTTTTAAATTTAAACTCCCAGTTTTATTCAGGAAGTGTTTGGATTTCATGATAAGTTTCCTTTCACTTTAGAAACAAAAACATGGTATATTTAAGTGGAATTGTATTAGACTTGCAGATGAAAAAGGAAACCTGAAAGAGCCCTTCCATTGTTGAGACAGAGCATCAGGCTGGGGCACAGATACAGCCTTTCCTTTAGAATGTTAAAAGCTTTCACAGCACTTCTGATCTTGAATTGCCAAATTTTGAAGAAGAACACTGCATTTGCCTCATCTCCATAACTCCACTCTATCCTGTCCCATGCACAAAGCTGTATTTCAGGGATATAAAGGCTACTTTCAAGCTTTTTGTTTTAATAAATTAAGGTGTGTGTAGTTCTCACTTCCAGTATATCCATTTGAAAACAAATCTAGCTTGGCAGCTGCCAGGTTTTTCAGTGATTTTTTTTGTTCAGCCTGGAGAAGAGAAGGCTCCAGGGAAATCTTATAACACCTTCCAGTGCCTGGGAGACTACAAGAAAGCTGGGGGGGACACACTTTTTACAAGGGACTGTAGTGACAGGACAAGAGATAACGAGTTTAAATTGAAAGCAGGTAGATTTATATTGGGTAGTGAGAAAAAATTCCTCATGGGGAGAGTGGTGAAGCACTGGAACAAGTTGCCTAGAGAAGCTGTGGATGCCCCATCCCTGGAAGTGTCCAAGGCCAGGCTGGATGAGGGTTTGAGCAACCTGGTCTAGTGGAAGGTGTCCCTGCCCATGGCAGGGGGGTTGGAACTAGATGATCTTTAAGGTCCCTTCCAACCTAAACCAAATCACAATTCTGTTATATGATTCCTGAGTTCTTTATTTGGGTAGATTTCTTTTCAACTGCATTTTTAACTTTTTAAAACAGGAAAGAAAAACATGTATCGGATTATTCTCTCAAGAGAAACTAATACCTAATAAACAACTCACTATTAAACATTTTGAGGAATGAACCAAGTATGACTCAGTATTAGAGAGACAGTGACCTTATCTTGTACCAGTCTATGACCTAGTGCACAAAAGAGACATGAAGGAAATTTTATAACAGTTGATTGCAGTTAATGTAGCAGTTTATGGACATTCTTCAAAAAACTACTGATGATTTAATGAAATCTAAATTAGTATCTGTCCTAGATCTTTGGCAAGATTACATTCTTTAGCCCCTAGTTTTTTTAAGGAAAATTTCAGTAGTGTTTCTCACACAAAGTTGGGTACCCAGGTTTTATCAACACTGATGAAAATGATATCACTGGTGTTCTCTTACTGCACCAGATAAATTTGAAGACACTGAACTTATCCTAAGATAATTAAGCTCTGAACAGCAGCAGCTGCTGAGGACCAATTAATTGCCACAAGTGGTCAAAATCCTGTCAGAATGAGGGCACAGACAACTTAAAGTTGATTTAAAATTTTCATTAAAAGTAGTTTTTTTCCAGGATAGTTCACTTATTCAAAATGTATAGTATCCTCCTTTCACTGTAACTCACATGAGACTAAATAAAGGAATTTGTCGAGTTCCTCACTATGTGGCACAAAATAATGTGAATTCGATTGTGTCTGCTTCGAAGCATTTGCTCTTTCTGCAGTGATTCTGACAGTTAGGTGAACCTGCAAGTAAAAGGCAAGTACAGCATCCACTATGCCTGAAATTTCTTTTCATTTTATAACAATTACTCATCATTTTCCAGAAAGCTTGACAACAGAACTGTCTGGGTGAAGCAATGCATGACACTGCTCTCTGGTCGCCCTGCCCTGCCCTGGTTAAATACAGTTAATGAACTGGAAAACTGATATTGATAGAAGTAGCTCTGTTTATCTATAGGGCAGATCAGATTTGAACTCATTAGTGATTCATGTTTATCCTGATTAAAGTTAAAGCAGACACTGTTCTTCTTTCCTCACCCCACCCCAAATATTCAAAAAATGGCTTATTACTGTCAGATAACCATAAAAGTGTGGTACAGGAAATCTCTCAGTATGAATTAAGTAGAAAATGCAGAATATAATGAAAAAATATTAAAAATACTATGTGAATAATCATGTAATATCAAACACTCAGACTTAAATCTACACAATGTAATGATACGTCATTGCTATAGCAATACTCTCTTTATGTCTTCTAAAAATATGCAGGTTTAAAATAATTTATTTTAGATAAATTGCCCAGATCAGGACAATCAGCTTTCTGGAGCATGCTTACATTTGCCTGCTGCAAACATTCATGAAGAAATACTTTAGTGTTAAAACATATTCTTCAGTTTAGAATTTGTACTTCCATTTTAAGCATGGTAACTCCAATATGTGGCTCAATATTTTTTTCTTCTTTTTGTTAGATTACTTAAGAAAATAAAATAATTCAGTAAAATTTACTAAAATTGAAATATGCAATAAAATCTGACATTCACATTGTTTTAGATATTGACAATAAAATCACACCACAAACAGTGAAATTTATTTTCATTTGCAGTCTCTTTTCTGAAGACTAAAGAATATTTTTTGAAAATTCCTACACATTGTGCATGAATTACTGAAGAAGTTCACAGTATATTACTGGAAATTAATAGCAGAATAATAATTAAGTTATGACTAGTTCTATTTGTCATAAGCAAGAAAAAGTCTTAATGGCATGAAATCACTATAATAGACCTTTTTTCTGACTTTGAAGGTGAACTGCATTTTTACTTAAAATTAATATTTAGCAACGCTTCAACTTTAAAAGACATCACCTTTATAGCAGTAAAACACAAATGTTGAATAATCTAATAGGAATCTCTCAAAAAAGCTACTGGGTAAATAAAATAATTTAAAAATAATGCTAAAAGGGAGTTTTCTACAGAAGTGTGCATATTTGAAAAGAAGTGGTTAATTGATAGCATTGTTTTTCAACCTTTACTGTTTTCTAGTAAACACAGAATAAAGTGTTAAAACAGTCTTGGAATGAACAAATGAAAGGAGCATTCAGTGCAGAGCTAATCCTTAACTCACTGTGCTCTAATAAAGGGGTAATTCCTCTGCTAAAATAGGTGAGTTTAACCTCTAAGGCAAAGTCTGTGAATTCATCACACCACTGCCTTTTTGTTGTTTATTTATTTCCAGAATGAGACATTTTTCCACTCATACTTTGACCCCTCTTAGAGTGATAGTCAGTCTCACAGGTAATGCAAGGAAATGCAATATTCATTATTTGATTGTCAGGCTGTTTACATTTAATATGTTGCTACTGTGGCCTGTTGAACCATTTAAAACTGTCCCTATTTCTTTGGGAAAAAGAGTGGAATTATCATCACTCGTAAGCTACTATTTTTGCCTCCATTGTTGCTAAACCTGCATCCATTTCTCTTTACTATCTGTCTTCATGTATTAATCATTGTTTCATTTTGAGGCAGCAAACGTATTTGCTCCATATTCTTCAATATATGGGAAAGAGCACTGAAGAATGGTAAATCATTTCAGGAGTGATTTAACCCAGTTGCCCTTAGCTTTCAATGGAGAATTTATTGAAGAACTCACAAGAATATCTAAGACTTACCTTGTAATTGAGACAGGGAGCTGGAAAACAAGATCAGTTGAGCAGCAGCACTTATATCTAGAGATGTGCCAAACAGTACTAAAACAAGCTATATTAAAAAAAGGAGAAAGAAAAGAGAGCTAGATGATTTAGAAGTTATCAAACTTCCGCAGTCAAAGTATCCTTTGGGGAGATACCTCATAACACCAACAAATATAAATAAAAATGTAATACTGCTTACAAAAGTGAGAGGTGAAGCAGAAAAAGACAACTATGACAAGCAAAAGCAAGCACAAAATTTTTCTCTTAGTGTCCCTTTAATTATCTTGTGCAGTAATTTTCTCTAGTGCAGAAGTGGCATACAGCCGTTCTTGGACAGCAGTGTAAAAGGTGAACAAAGAAAAGGTGCTTCACATTTCTTTAAGAAGAATCTTCCTGGCCTTCAGAAGGAGAGCTGCCAGTCTAAGCTTGAAGTTTTGAATATATATGTTTTAAGCATGCAAAATAGGAAGACAAAATAACAAATAATCCATGCACAAATATTCCTCGTCACACTGATTTTTGTGTTCTCTTCACATTTCTACATGAAAGAAGAGTATCTCACAAGAGCCAGTGACCTTCAGAGCAAAAGTTAGACCAGTGTGTGTATGCTTTCCTTACCTGGTTGTTCTTGCTGTGCCTAGGCTATGGAGTTGGAATGGTATCAGAAAGCTTTCACTTGAGTGACTGCCTGGCAGAAGTTTTAATGAAAGAGGAGTCAACAAATTGCCACAATATCCCAACCCAAATCAAATCAAAGTTCCAAGAAAATGCAAGACACAGGTGACCTTTTAATTTCAGGTCTCATCTGTATAAACAATTAAAAAAACCCACCATCACCAACAGCAGAAACAACAACAACAACAGAAACACCAAAACCAACCAACAAAAAAAAAAAAAAAAAAAAAAACCCAAAAACCAGCACAGACGAAAGAAAACCTCACTAGAAATGGGTTGAGTGTTTTCTTTCCAGGAAAAGGTTAGCCTGGAAAGAAAGCAGAATCAGGTGTTACAGATAATTACACTGAAATTGGGTAAACATCTGAATTCTGAGTGGCTTTTTAGACTAACAGTCCAGAAAGGTCGCTCTCTTTCTTCAGTAATGTCTTTAAATAAGAACAGGGTTACAGTCACTTTGACATTAAGGAAAAAAGCCAACTTGCTAACATCAGTGCCTGTGATATGCCAGCTTTCCACTTACCCCAGTAGATTAGTCCTGATTTGTGCCAACGCATGGGAGAGGCATTGCTCTAATTTACTTCATTAATGCTCCCCATTAAGGATATTCATCACATACTGTGTAGGCCATGTTCACATAAGTACGCCCTGGCAAATTATAAATCGTGCAGGCTACATCTCAATCCTGGTTTTTAGCAAGAGCCACATTTTTCATTTCACTTCAGCGTAGTGGATTTTAGATTTCTGTTCAAAATCCCCAAGTCTCATACTCCCTTTGTAATTTACATTTAAAAAAAAGAGAACTGAGATCTACAAGTAACTTTTGCTATTATCTACAAAGTACAGTATAAGGAGGAAAAAGAGTATTATTTTAAAAATACAAAGGAGAAATTGGAGGCAAACACACTAAGAATAAAAAATGTTTTCCTAAGTGCTAAACTAGTAGATGGTACAGTTAACAATAGATAGTCTTAAAAGGCCTCTGACAGAGACTTCAGGTTCCTGACTGCTAAATTCAAGAGAAGCGTGAAAAGCATGCAGGTAGAAAATCCTCCTCTGGGAGACATCAGAAAGGATACAAAAGTCACTGCCCTGTGCTACACTCCATGCTAGAAAACCAAAAAAAATCAGATGAAGTACACTATATTCTGAGCTATTTTACCCAATGTAGGCCCATTCATTTCAATACAACTGTACAAATTTGTACTACTTAAAAACTGGTGTTACATAAATGCAAAAACCCAGATAAGAAGACAGGCAGTGGTAAATTCTGCTCAGGATATCTGATGGTGTTATTTTTTCTTTTATGACTTTTAAATTAAACATGGGATTTTTTTCACTCCACAAATAAATAAATGAACTAAACCTATTGAGTCAGCATCACAAGAATAGGAAATAATAAACCCAGGAAAGTTTAATGTATTTTATTTGAATAAAGGTAGAAATAGTACTGTCAAAATTTGCTACAACATTTCATCTAGTATTCAATAGCAATTGTTCAGTGTATTCCAAGTATGAATAAACTGAAGCTGTTGGGTTTTTTTAGTTTGGGTGGGGTTTTGTTTGTTTGTTTGTTTGTTTGCTTGTTTTCCTTTGCCTTAATTATAGTCCTGTAAAAGTAGAGAAGATTATGGGCACTACTACTACATCATAATGTGGTTGGGATGCAAGAATTTTTTTCTCAAATCACAAGGACTATAAAACATACTTTATAATTTACATATGGGTTTCATTCTGTTGAATGATTTCAGGACAGGAGGTGTTTTAGGAAAACTATCAGGTATTTTAAAGATTCTCAACACTGGCTGAAATGCTATTACAGTGCACAGGCATGATTTACTGCAGGGTGTTTGGTATCAAGATATAAAGTTGTAACAAACAAGTAGCATGTGAAACATTAAACTGAAACATAAATAGGTTCAAAGAAGCCTTTGAACTTCTTAATCTCTAAAGGTTCATGGAGTGCATTAGAATAACATTAATCTAATTTCATCAAAGGTCAAAAAATGCAGAGGCCCAGCCAAGGTTTGGCTCTGACAGATCACTGTCCGTTTGAACAAGGAGAAGCTGATTTACTGGAATGCTACAACCTTCAGTGGCTCTTGCAGCCATAGCAGAAATGTTTATTTCAACTTGCTCTCTCCTCGAGAGAGGAATAACAGCCTTTGGACTGGGCTGGTTTTTGTCAGGACAGACTTTCTTCACAGTGGCTGGTATGAAGCTAGGTTTCCAGATTTGCTCTGAGAAAAGCACTGATAAGGTGTGTTTTAGCTGGTGCTGGGGAGTGCTTGCACCCGTTCAAGGTCTTTCCAGCTTCTTATTCTTTCTGTGTTCCCAACTTTCTCTCTATAGGCAGTGTGGGGACACACACAGTTCAGACAGCCAACCCTAAATAACTGAAGGAATATTTAATTTCATAGCATGGCATGTTTGGTACATAAGCGGGGAGTAGGTTCAGGGACCATTACACTCCCTAATTCTGTTTTTTCTCCTTTGCTAATTCCCTTGTTAGCTCCTCTGCTAAGTCCTTTGCTGGCTCATTTATTAGTGAGCTGGGAGGTCGGTTGTCTTTCCTGGTTGTGCTCTTGCTCATGGGGT
>NW_010261520.1:33791-38648 GCF_000690775.1 Eurypyga helias
CGCTCAGACCCTGCTGTGATCGCTCTCAAGCTCTGGCTCTCAGGCTCTCTGGCTTTCACTTCTTGGGACTTTGTTGTGTGTCAGTTGGCAGATGGCGAGCAATTGTATCGTATATTTTCTGTTAGTTTAATTACTTATTAGTAGTAGTATGTATATATTCTTATATATATTATTCATTTATGTTCAATTAGTAAATAGTTCTTATCTCAATTTTATGAGCTTTCTTGTCTTTTTCCTCTGATTTTCGCCCTCTGCTGGAGGAGGGGAGGTGAGATGTGAGGGTGGTTTCATGGTATTTTGCTAGATGAGATTACACCACAACATGGATAGTCAGCTAGAACACCCAGATTAGTTGAAAATTTTCTGAATTCAATCTAAAGTTACTGTGAACACCTGCTCCCTCAGGATCACTAGCTTTCAAGGTTCATGCCATGTTTCCAAAAGTGACTCTTTAGTACAATTTTTGAGTTTCTTTCTTCTGATAGCATTTCCCAAAACAGAGAACTTCAGTAGAACTGAAAAGTTCATATTACTGTGCTTTCTAAATACCTGTACCTACCTAGCAGTTCCAAAGTGGGAGGACCTGTCTGTCAGAAACACGTAAGAAAGGTGAGATTTTGCATTCGGCTAGAGTGTGCAGCATAAGGAAGCCAGACAGAGAGAGTCAGCATGGATTGAAGAGACAAGTCTTGACTGGAAAGATCAAGAGTGTTCTCATATAAGAACACATCACAACGTGGTCTCTCCTTTAAGAGTACCTGCACAGGGTGAGATGTGATTTTGAATCTTTCCAGTGAAGAATAATCAAGGCTAACTCTCAAACCTGCAAGTCTCTACGCACTGAAGATTCTAGTTTTTGTATATGATCTTACACTAGTTAATAACATCCTTTTCCCCTTTTGTGGGCTGTGTTTTTCTAACAGTTGTTATGTCAGCCAGCTTGGCAGACTAACTTGAAAATATCTGGACCTCAAAACCACATCTACTTTTGATTTAAATATAATTTCTTACACTGAAGAATTGTAATAGAATTTTCTCATTTTTGGACAGGCCAGATGCAGTGTATTTCACAACATTTCCTCCCTAGTCCTGCTCAAAATTCCTCCACACAGAAGGAGAAGTAATTTACTCTGCAATGAGATGGTAGTAATCTCCAGCAAAGGAAGTCAACCATCAAGGGATGAAAATAAAAAAAATACACATATACTTCCTGATCTAGGCTAAGCTTTCTTTCAGGGAAAAAATTCAGGAAAACTAAAAGAAATTTATTGACAGGTTTTCTCTCCTCCCCAAATACCCACACATGCTCAAATTATTTAATCAGGGTTGTAACCCCTGACAAGCTAAAAATAAATTATTTTGTTTTAACCCAGAAAATAAAAAGAGACTAGGGCGGTAAAATGCAATACCTCAAAGTCAAGATGCAGCCTACTGAAAGGAGAAAATCAGGCTGAATCTGGTGCCGGATAAGTTGTAATTCAAAACCACATCAAGAATCTGGCTTTTTCTGTTTGACTACTGATATTATTAATAAAGTGGCCTTTTCTTTCCTTCCCTCCTTGAGAACTTGCAATACAAGTTCCTGATGATGACGTCTGGGCACCTTCTAATCTAATAAAATCATGTAATACAAAGACACTAAGTACGTCCTTTTGTCCCTGATACATGTCATGAAATTGAAGTAAATAGATTTAAAATTCTAGTATTACAGATGATGAGATTAGAAAGCCATTAGTAGCCATATAGAGTATTAGAGCACTGCGCACCAAAAAGCTGTTACAAACAGATAAAAACATATTGATATCATCCTTCTTCTATTATTCAATAAAGCATTATGTTTTGAGCCCTATTGTTTTTTGTGCAACCTGTTTGTGCATCCAGTAATGGAAAATTTTCTAGATTTCTTCAATCTTTAAGGAATGAGACAGGAAAACAGACATCTCCACTTCAGTGATACTCTGTAACTACCATAATAAAGTTTAGTTTTGGACAAACAGGTAATGTTGCCATTCAAGATTCCCTTTCACCTACTAATTGTTTATCTTCCCCAAAAATTCCCACCCTTTTCCAGTCTCTCAAAGAATTTGAGAGTAGTGCCTGGTTGTACCATTTTACGCAAATGAAGAGGGGAAAGGCAAATGCAATTCTGAACTGGTATCACGTAATCTTGCTTTTCTGAAGAGAGGAAGAGCTGCCCCTTCTTCCTGTATAAAGGCTATGAACATTGAGGTAAGCCAGAAGCTCTCTGCAGCCTACAGTGTGGTGTTACGCAGAATACTGCTGGCTTGGCAATAGTTCATATTTTATTTCTGTGGTAGTATATTGCTGTCATTCTGTGTAACATCCCTGCAGTTGGATGAATATTTAATTAGAAAAACAAAGAGTTCAGAGTAATTTCCATCAGATCCATGTAATACTGCAATATTGGACATAATTTACTTCCCTTTAACTCCTTATGTAGCAGAAGGAACATCAATAAGCTTCAAGAATTCAGATTTTAAAATTCAGGTACTGTATTTCTTTGTAGAAGAGTGAACAAAACAAAGGCATAAAATGTGAAAGACTACACAGATGCCTTAAATTATGCATATCTGATTAAAGGAATTTACCACATTGGTGAATCTTCACTTAACCGGGGTACAAATATTTGGAACATGCCTCTTGAGCCTCTATTATATGAAATTACTCACCTTCAATACACGCAGTTGGCTGATTTCTCCCCAAAAAATCTGTTTCATAATATATAATTGAAGTTACAAATATCTGATTTGAATTTACAATAATTAAAATAGATGGTAACTTGCAAGATGCATTTATGATTACAGTAAAATATAAAGTTTTTTTTTCCTATAGAAATTATGCAAATCAAAGATTTTGTTTTAAAGGACATTTATATTTGTGTACAACAGAAATGACTTTGCCTAGAGCCACATAAGAAATGGTTACATCATTTTAAAAGAAATAAATCTATGTCTGTGACAATGATAAACAGTTTTTATAAGATCTTTTCTTTCTTTACATTATCAAGACAAGGTGCATCTTGCAAGAACTTTTGTAGAGTCACTTTCCACATGTAAATAATGTAAGTGAACACTGCATGAATGTTTGCAGTACTGATTCCTGAGTTTTTCATGTTTAAATCCACATATTTGCCTATAATATTCCACGCTTTTTCCTTAAAAAATAATATAAACTCTTTGCTGATATTAAGGTTGCTGATGGCTGCTTCTTTGGCCTCGTCAGCCCTCAGGTGTCTCTGTGGCCTTGTAAGTTGTACTGCCCCAGAACACGGTGAATTGTACTTAGCTAGTATTGGTTGCAGGTTCAATTGGATGTAAACATACCCACAGCTGATGGCAAGCGATGATGGCATCTGGCATTTTCGCAGTACCCTTGCACTATGTGCTGCTGACTTTCTCTTCTTGATTTTTCTCTCCTTAAAGAGAAAACTTTTATAAATCTAAATGGATAAGGAATAAATAAACATGTCCAAGGAAAGTAAGAAATACATTAATTTTAGTACTAACCTATGATTTAGTTTGGTGATGGTGGATTTTGGTTTTTATTTGTTTGCCTTGGTTTCAGAAAGGTCAGACATGCTTAAATATTAAATTTTTGTTGCTTTTTCCCCTGTTTTTCTGAACATCTGGATTTAAGCAAGGCTTGAAAGGATTACCTAACCACAGAAATTCAGATACTTAGGTATCCATCCAACGTTGACATCATTAATGGTCTGGTAACTTTTTAATGCTTAAGAATCATCATGTTATTAAAACCACTATTTAACCAGGTTGTGTTGGGAACCTTGTGAAGGCTCTGTGAGGGATTGGGGAACCATTGCTTTCACATTTGTCGTAGCTGCTTTCCTTTCCCTGCCGTTCATGGTGACAATGACTTTCAGTCATTTATACAGGTTCACACTAATCCTGTGCCGAGTTCTGAGACCCATTTTGTGTTGAGGTTAGGTCTGTCTAACATTCAAATATGTTTAAGCTTTGTACACTCTTAGCAAATGCTCCAAGCAACCGCAGATCCTGGTTTCTGACAGCTAAAGGCCATGACACCCAATGAAAACCAGGATATAAACACTAGTTTTACAATGTGTTGAGGAAGGTTAAATGTACAGTAAAGAGGATCTCCTCAAAAAGGGAGAGGGAGGAGGAGAAGAAAATTATAGCACAGTCAAGACAAAGACAAAAATTATAGGAGCAAGAATACCCTGTGGAGTCTTGTTTAAAGCATGCAGACATACAAAAAGGCCTGACTAGTGGGTTGTTATAATTCAGGTAGTATCATGGTGGTTGAGAGGACAAGTTCAGTTCACCCCTATCAAAGAGGGCAATGAGTGTGAAATCATTTCTACTGAAAGGATAGGAGCAGATGCAGATATTGCCAATGATTCAGTAAATGTCTCTTTACATAAACATCTGTGAGAATCTTATTTTCTAAGCTGGGATAATCATTGGATCATCCTCATTCAGGCTGAGAAAAAGGCAGGGTGCGTAAGGTAATTTACTTGCATATATTCTGCAAGATCAACACACATTTCATATTTTGTAACCTACTTCTTCCTACAGTCTAAATGAGTCATTATAAACCAACTTTGGACTGTTAAGCAGTATAGTAATATTTTATTGAGTTTAATATTTTATTTCACACAGGTTACGATCCAGAGTCCACAAATATAAAGTGATGTTTCTCTGTTGATCTCAGTGGGTAGCTGATGAGCTTGGGTAACTCTGCAAGGAGAAAAAGATGCATTCACTCCTCTACTCTTCAAAAATGAGTAGACTTTCTTATTAGACATATTGATACTCAAATTTTGCCCTAGTTGGGCCATTATGGAGAAACGAGTTC
>NW_010261520.1:38731-44307 GCF_000690775.1 Eurypyga helias
GCTCCCTATTGCTTATATAGAAAGATTATATAAGTATTTTTTTGTATTTTAACTAACAGTTTCATTAAATCTTTATCTAGACTTCCTTTTGCCTAGACCTCCATATGCCTGATAAACATCTGCTTTATACATATTTTTCCATTTTCCACAATATGTAGACCTATACAGAACAACTTTTTAAATGTTTTTGTTTTCATGTAACTAAAAAATCTCTGAGTGTAACTGCTATTTTCAATTTCTTCCCTTGTCTTCCCACGTTATATCCTTGACAACTGTGAATTGTCACTGAACTGCTTTTTTACTCTCATGGCTTATCTCCAACAGATACTTTTTTCTTTTTTTTTAGTGGAGTTGTAGCAAAATTGCAGAACCCTAATCTTAGTTTAAATTGCAGATCTGATATATAACCATAAAAAAGAATCCTTACAAAAGCCCAGCTTGTAATTCTGAGGTCCTGGACTTTCTTATTTACCCAATATTGAAAAAAATCTATGTAGGGCAGAAATATTCATCTGATAGCAGTGATGTTCCTTAAGTTTAGTGGAGCACTAAACACTTCACTGTCTGAGAACTATCTTGCATGTAGTGCTGATCCCAACAAAGTCAGTAGTGCAGGTGATTAGTTCTTGATCTGTAGTTCCACAGCAGAGCAAACTTACACCTCTGCTGCTGAGCATGGTGATTTTTAACTACCCATTGCATACTGAACCATCAGATTCACTGGAGTAACTTGTTTCTTTGAAAATCAAGACCATATTACATACTCATAAAATTATCACATAATAGGCTGTTTAGTGGCTGGGAGTGAAACAGAGTTCTTATAACCAACTCACTGATGACACCACTATATGAAATAAAAGGTTTTCTTCAAATCTCAGAAGATACACAACATCATGAGTAAGGCTAGCTTGCTCTTTCAAGGGAAGAGCAATGTGTCTGACATATTATAAATGTATATATACAAAGGGTCTTTTTTCACTGTAATAAAAAAAAAAAAAAACTAAAAAAAATTTTGAAAACAGGGCCAAATCATTGACAATGCAAATTAACACAGGAGACAATTAAATTAAAGTCTTCCCATCCATTTCTGGATTTTGCACGATGAGTACTGCAGAGTAGTACGTGTTGGACGTGTGCACATGGATTTCAGTCTCTTGTATACATGGCATGGAGGATTTAGGAAGAAACAATGTCAGCCCAATGGTGATGGTCTGTAAAGGACTTCTTACAAAATAACACACCAGTTATTAGTATTTCCCCTCTGACTCAGAAAAAAAAAAAATATTCAAACAGAAGGAGTCCTTAAAAAACCATGAAAAATGTCAGACATAGTGAAAACAAAACATGGGTTTATCCACTTAAAGTTAAGACTGGTTTTACTACTCAGAACTGATTTATACTAAACGGTCTTAAAACTGGAGATATATTTAAACTCATATCATACTGTAAAGAGCAATGTAAGATGAATTATTTTATGCATTTTACTTATGGTTTACTTGTCTGTTCTCAAAATTCTCCTCTGTAAAATTTACCTAAACAGTGAACAAATCATAATTTCCTGCCAGAAATCATCTGGAGGTTAGAGCTAAAGAAACTCTAAGTGTGTTATTTTGAACTTTTGGAACTAGTTCACCTGAAAATAGAACAATTATAAACAGATTTACTGGAGAAGTTATAAATTTGAATAAAACATGAAAATTTGAATGCGGTGATTTTTAAACAAATACCTAATTTGAAATTTTGTCCTGAAGCATTGCAGTGATCATCTCACTGCTTTACTATTATTCAAAATATGTTGCTAAGCATGTATTAATATAGCATATTTTGGCTTCATTTTTTATATTTGTTACACAAGACAAGCACTACAAATATACAGATATAAGCCAATATCTTAGCATTACCTAGTTAAATAAAGGGCTATTACATGTATTTTCATATTACAGAGTATAGAAACTTCAAGTACTTTAATCTTACCCTCTTTAAAGTTGCAATACCTGCAACTATCACATTTGACCTACAGGATTTATACAAATCAAAAGTGTACGTATTCACATGAGTGTATGTATCTGGGCATGTGTGTGTATACAAATTTCTTTTCACTATCAGTGAAATTATATTAATGTAGGGATCGCAATGGCTGTGAAAGTGTTTCAAGTTGTTTCTAACAGAGTGTAAAAAACATTTCTTAGGCTCAGAAATTCAGCACTTGAGCATGATTTTATTCCAATATTCTATAAAAGGACTAAAAGCTCCCTGATTTTGTCACTCATTATTAACAAAAAAGACACAAAAATATCCAATTGATCAGATTGCTGTTAACATTTTCAATACATAGTGTGAAATCAGGAAGTACCTCAATATAAATTAAATGTTTTCATATAACTACAAAAGTGAGAAAAATCATGCACATCCTAGAACCCTATACTTTAATTTTAATGTAACATGAGTTTGGGATGTATTATTTCTAAAATAGAGGTTGACATTTAGAAAAATATAATCCCTTAAACAGTAGAATAGACAATCCAAGTAAAAGCGTCAATTGTCATTAATCTGGAATATAATAAACCTAATTAACCAAAAATATTCAGATTGAAACAGAACAAAATCTAAGGAGAAAATTGCAGTCACTTAAGAGTAAGAATACGGGAATTATAAGACAAGCATACAGATGTTTAGATTGGACGGTTAAAGAAAATTAAATAAGATAGCGTTATCACACATTAAAACATATCACAAATATGGAATCATCTTCATTGATTAAATCAATGTAAAATCAGGATACAATTGGAAGACAGCAATACAGATTTCACCAGGTGTAATTTATAAAAGCTCCATCTAGATTAAAGGCATTATGAGAAATTATGCTGCTTGCAGCATTGATTTATGCTAATTAAATACCATCTACAAACTACAAACTGTTCAAATATTTCACCTTGAGTACGCCTTCAGAAGAGTCACCTGAACATACAGGTGTTGCAGAAAACAGCGTGGTTAAAACAATAAGTATGTTGGGGTGAGGTTTTCTGGCAAAAAGTTGTTTCTCAGTTCCAAGTTTTGTAGAACTTTGTTACAAATAAACCAAGGAAAAATTTAGTTTGGTCTGAATTTAGCTTCCTCAGAAATTATAAACACCAAGCCCTGTAAATAGCTGAAGTTTCAAAGCTGGAGCCTTGTTGATGCTTTTGTGACATGAACATTCAGAAAGTTAAAGCTTTGATAAAGCTGAATGAAATGACAAGGAAAACCATTGTCATTATTCCTTTTTTTTTAGATTCTCTGTCTAAAGAGCAAGTAAGACCAAATTTAATTTTTAGCTTGTTTTTCTTTGTTTCCCCTCTCTAAATAAAGAAATTATTAATTTTTATGAGCTACTCTAATTCCTATCAGCTTAGTACCCCACACATCTGCCTGACTTTTGCCTGAATCACTGCTGTTCCCTGATCTAGAAAAGGGCCAAGGATCTTTCATTCCCACTGAAATGAAAGATATAAGAATATCTCTGTGTGCCTCTCTCTCACACACATTCACATATCACTTTAATAAGGAAAGAGAACAGTGTCTAGATGTTGAAGATCATGACACTGGTGGAAATCATTGCTACTCTGTTTTAATTAGCAGTTTATACCTGCTGGAAATGTCTCCCCATCAGTGTCTTGTGCACTGAGGTTGTCCGCAGTTTTATTAAGCTACATTGTCAATATCCTTGCTCTTATTGATACACCAGCAGATACAAGGTATTTACCAATGGTAATATGTATGCCATTTGCCAGCAGTAACAGCGTTGTAAAAGCACATTCTTCTGAAACACTTCCAGCTGAGCACTTTGCCACAGTGTACATTTTCGGACTAAGAAAAAGTTAATTGGAAAATTATGTATAAGTTTATTATATACCTAATTTTCAACATCTCCATTTGTTGTGACACCTCACTTGAAGTCAGTAAGTTATAAAACGGAATTGCGAACATGGTAACGAATTACCATAATCACAAATAAATGAAATGGATTCAATGTTTCTCCTGCCACAATGTCACTGAGGAGGAACATAAGGTGAAAATAAAACCAGCAGGTCACATGACAGATGACAGTGTATTCACTACCACTGAAATCAGTCAATGCCTAAAGCTTATTCTGATTCCTCGAGTTCTCTTTAAGCAACATAGCTGTGCCCTTCTCATCCTACTTTCTTTTTCATAGTGTGAGATAAAAAACAACACTGATGCAAAAGATGACCTTTCTGCTGGAAATGGTGAAGATGGCCTAGAAGCAGCAATGTTCTCTAGCAGCTGTGCTGCTGCTACAGCTACAATCAACAGTTAGGCAGGAGAGAGAGAGGTCATTAGTACCTCTGTCCAAAACTCTTATGAATTCAGTTGTCCTACTAATACATGGGGACAGCCTCTGCTTCATTATTAATGAAAGCCTACATCCTCATGGCATGGTACAACTTCCATTTCTATGGGGTGAAAAGCAAGCAGGAAGCTGAGGTGCACTGCAAGGTCTGTTGTTCCTACAAAGGAGTAAAAACAGTCAGATGAAAAACAGGCAAAGAAAAAGAGACAAGGTAAAAGAAAATGTAGATCTTTCTTAAATATCTCTTCCCAAAAATCCAAGGAGTAGTTGAGAGTAATAACAAATTATTTGGAAAACCAAATCATTAATTGACATGAGGAACATCTCGTGCAATCTGGTTTATCAGCAAGAGGCAGTTTATTTATTATTTATTAAGGAAGCTAGGACAGTTGTTCCTTACAATGAAAATGAAGGGACTACAGCAAATAGGTGCTAATTCTGCACAGGTGCCACACAAATCTTTCCAAACTACAGCAGTCCACCTGCAATGTAACATAAATGACCAGAAATCTTACAGAGTCAGATGAACCATCTTGTTCTGGACTATAGCATAGATGAGGTGAAGAGAAGCTCAAAAACAAGACCAGAAATCCATGAAAGGAACCAAGTTCAGAAAGTCACCCAGTTGCAGACAAAAAGACATCATAGAATAGCTAAGAAACAAATTCCTCACTAACAGCAATAGAAGACAGAAGGGGAGACAGTGTTCAGAGGACAAGCACGCTTAACCTGCAGCAACAGCCTGGGGTTAAAGACTGTGTTGCTTGGGATGGGGAGAAGGAGAAGGACATTTCCGAGGTTGCAGCAGGGAGTGATTTAAGAGTTGCAGTGGGATCTTGGTTCCCTCTGAAGCTGTAACATGTTTACTCAACAAAGAACCAGTTCACTTACTAACCAAAACCCACAATCTGCTAACAGCATGAGACCTTATACATTCTTGTCAACTTCTCTCATATCAATACCTTGCAGAGATTCACAGAATCTGGTTGTGATTGAGGTCCCCAGAGAAATTCTATTTTAAGACACAAAACTGTGTCTTTTACTTAAAGTACTTAATTGATCCTGGTTGTTCAAAGCACTTCTACCTGCCTCCATATCCCTAAAGAAAACACCTCTGTAATTTTTGACTATGTGTCTTACCTACCACAACTCTGACTTGAATTCCAAAATCCCATCTTGAAAAAAAGGAGGAAGCAGAAGCCTGGTTGTCGTGGTTTAACTCCGG
>NW_010261521.1:0-228 GCF_000690775.1 Eurypyga helias
ACGCTGCCCGCCCCGCGGGGCCTCTCGGGCTGCCGGCAGAGCCGGTCCCACTGCCCGCGGCCTCGAGACACGACGCGAGGGAGCGTGGATGGGGCCTCCTCCATGTTTGCTTCCTTCCTCAGGGGGAGACCTGCAGCCCGGGGCGCCGAGCGTCAGCTTCCAGCTGGTGGGGCAGGAGCTGGGGGTTTGATGGAAAAGGTGGCCTAAAGACCCCCCGCCTGCACCGAA
>NW_010261521.1:263-22675 GCF_000690775.1 Eurypyga helias
CCTCTCTCTGTCCCCGATGGCCAACGCGCCCAGCGCGGGGCTGGCAGCTGCGGACCCCCGGGTACTGGCCTTAGCTGCTGAGGTCACGCAGAGCAGAGAACAGGACATCCCCCTGCTACTTCTCAAGTTAAAGGGTAATTAACAACGTTTCTGAAATAAAAGGATGAGGTAGCAAAGTATGGACAGTCTTTCTGCCTCCTTAAAGGCAGAAGGTTTTCTGAGTATTTCCGGCAGGGCTGGAAACTCCGTAAAGTCGATAACGCGGCTTTTCCCGAGCGTGGTCTGGAGTGGCATTTGGCTTGGCAACAATAAGGAGGAGGAGCAGGGGAGCAAATGGAAAGGAAGTCTTTTCACCCTCTCAGCTCACCATGTTTGTAAGACCCTCGCTGCTGTGGGCAAGGATCTGACACTTGGTCAGGTTTCTCGCAGCGCTTTTGGGTCGAGAAGTGGTGTGATCGGGTAGTCAGTTGAAGTCTTACATAGAAACGCAATTGCGAGCTCCTCTGTCACTCCCCCTGTCTTTTGCCACATAGCCACTGCTCATAGAAACAGTCGAAACAAGTTAGGTCCTGTTCTAAATTGAGATGTAATTACAAGGAAGCTATATGTTTCACAGTGGTTGTGGTTTTATCTGGCCTAGGAAATTCATACAAATGGGCTATATCCCAGGTGATGTATGTTTTAACACTAAGTATGTAATGAGAAAATGGTAACCTAAGTTTAGCTATCCTTCCCAATTTTCATATAATCTAACAAATGGACTGTAGCTGTAGGAGTGAAAAATGCTGACAAAATATTTTATGCTGTTGTTAGCACTTTTAGAATTACCTTAATCCTGGCTCTGTGTACAGATATTCTTTTTATGTTTAGGAAAAAGAAAAAAACCTCTCTTGCACATCAGAATCTTATGCTCTTCTTTGTTTCTCTCCTGCTTTCTTCCCACAGGAATTTTAAGTAGTGCTTCCTTGGGATGTGAAGAATTAAAAAAAATTAAGCAGGATATCTACGATTATGACCTTACTCAGTACTGCATGCTGGTCCTTAGACAAGACCACTCTCGACTGCGTGGCGGCTGGGCTACTGCTGCCCAGCTAGCAGAGATACTGAGGTAAAAAAAACCACAAACTGCTAAGAAGTTTTCTTCTTGTCTTCCTTCTGGCCTTTCATCTTGCTCTTTTTCTTTTCAAGCTCTAATACGTTGGCTCCCATCCAGAACAAGGCTTGTTGTTCAGGAAAGGCCAGGGTTAAAGTGCAGGGAGCAGTCAAGAGCAGAGGGGTCAGGCATAGCCTAATTGGTCCTGTTTAATTCATTCGCATTGTGTTTCATCGGGCTGGGTAAACTGTTTGGTGGGAACAGTTCTCGTGTTGGCTTTACCTTTTCTTGTGAAGAGACTCATCAGTGTCGCAGTTCTTACCCAGCAATTGCTAATTTTGCATTGCAGTTATTTAAAAAAGTTTGTTTACTTAGATTTCATCTTGCAAAAATCTTCAGCCTGATTGACTCACAGCTTCGCTTGGCTCTATTTAAATATCTATTTACATTTTAAACATAATAGAGGACACAGTTCATACAGACTAGATAGCTTCATGTAGCGATCTTGTGAGAATGTCATTACTAAGTTTAATTCATAGCTAGGAAATAAGACAGTGTTAAACTCTAATCCCCAGTGATCCCAATCTCGATTTCTGATGTCAGGAAAAATAATAAGTTTTAACTTTTCCCCAAGTCGTACTTGATTTTTGCTTAACTAGGGAGCAGAATTCTCAGGCATGAAGCAATTAGGCAGCCATCTCTTATTTATGCCGTATCTGCAGTATGAATTTTTAATGCCGGGAGTTTCGCTAAGAGATGCAAGATTTATCACCGGAGTTGTGTGATACTTAAATCATCCCCAATAAGCTATTTCCGTTTGCAGGGAAAAGTGAAATTTATTTTAGCTATAAAAATGCCCTTTGGTAACTAGATGAATCTCAGCTTCATGCCTCGAATCTGCTTTCCAAGGGCCTTGGTAGGCAAAGCTTCACGTGTGTGCATTCACAAAAAGCTGACAAAGCCTAGATGAGATGTCAGAAAGCAGGATTCATAAAAAGTCTGGAGGACTCTTATGTTGCACTAACATGGGTGCGGAGTGCAGAACTGAAAAACTTCCCCGTTGTAAAACATGCGGTTTCTTGTAAAAAGTCTTCCAGAAATGGCCAAACGTGTTTGCAGTGAGTAAAATATGAAAGCTGAGATCTGAAGAACTGATTTCTAGCCCACAGGGTATTCCTCAGTTAGGGGAAAGCTGTAGACAGACTTGCTGAAGATTTTGTGGCAAGTAATATTTTTTTTATACGTGTTTTCATTGCCTGATCTGCACCCCCTTCACCACCAGGCTTCTTCTATGAGGTTTTTGTCTTACCTTTCTATTTTGCCTCTTTTTTTTTTTTTTTTTGGCCTTATGACCATCAGAGCCCTTCGCTAGCGTTTGGAACAAGCCTGAACAGATGCTGTGAACTAAAGGAGAAAGTGCCTTGGACACGTTTTAAACCGAGACATGCCGTAATAAGTAGTAATATACTTGCTGTCTCCAGCCTGCCAGTGATTCCTCTTCCTTTTGAGGCAGTCACAGCAGTTAACTGTTGTTCAGTGTTGAATTGTCCCATGCCAGTGAAGCATTTCTCCTCTGATGACGTGACATTCATTCAAAGCTGTTCAAACAGGCCCCCGACTATTCAGGTTGATTTTTTTTTTTCTTTTGTCGTTTCAGTCATTGTTGTGTAGGACTAGAGGTGAAAGAAGATCCTGAGGAATTTTACAAGAAGTTTCTTCCTTCAGCTATAGACAACCTGCTGGTTTTGGGAAGGCGCTTGCAAGCACGATTTATCCGAACGATCAAGGTATTTAAACTTCATAGTGAAAAGAGCAGAGAACTGCCATAAACTTTCCTAAGTTATATATTGTATAAGTGGGATATTATTCTAGGGACACTGCATTATGAACATTGATTTTCCAGAAATTACAGTAGTTTTTCTTATGCCTTGGAGCTTTGAACCTGAAATTAGTTGTTGTGCAGCATTCAGTCCACGCCGTGTGCAAAGCTAGTTTGTTAGCAGAGGTTTGTTAAGAGAGCTAGGCTACTACTTTTTCAGGTTCTAAAGGTAGGGGTGAGGAATGCAATTGTAAGTAGGATAGAAGAATTAGAGCGGTATGATAGAAAAAAAATGCCTTACAAAAGGCAGCATCCCAGTCACAGTAGTGTCTTTTTAACTTTGCATCTAATGAGTTCAGTCTTTGTAAAGGCTCTGTTGCCACTGCTTTATTCAGCTTTACAAATAAGGTTTAGGAAGTCTTAAGATTTTAAATCAGACTTGTTGAAGTTTGTTTTGCCATGTAATTTCTGCCACGAAATTGGCAAAAAATCCCCCAAATGCTCCCTGCTGCTCAACCTGCACATTGGGAACCCCGGAGGCAGACTTTGTGAATTTGTAGATATGAACACTTTCTCACATCTCTCTCCCTCTTCCCACAGAAGGGTTTTGCCCAGCTAGGTTCCCTCATGCTTTTAAAGCATTCTGAGTTCCAGAATCAGCAGGACAATACCCAACACAACAAAACCCACAAGTAATTTAAATAAGCAACCTCACGGATTCTGATAGTTTCCTTCAATATAGCTCCATTTTCCCATAGTATCTCATTTCTTGGCTCACTGGTTTCTTGCACTTAGTCATAGTTTTCCTACGGCGTGTTGTGATGGGCACCACAAACACAATCCATTCTCAGAAAGTATCAGTAATGTATTTTTTGTTAGCTCAATACTTCAGACGTGCATTTAGTCCTTAAGAAGGAAGCTTCCTGAGTGACATCCCAGGAGACTCGAGTCTTATCCGCAATATGTAATTTCCCCCACACTTTCTTATTATGTCTCAGCCTACACGCTATGTGAGTCATGCTTGTGGGCAAAGATTTCTTTTGAATGCAAATGCAGTCTACATTATAATTAGTACTTTGGCTTTTAAATCTTGTGGTCCCAGAGGTGACTGGGCACCCAGGCTTGGTGCTTGTTCAGTGGAACTTTGGAAATCCCACTCCACCAGTGGAGATTTGTAGTTCCTTCTGCTCTCGTTTGCTTTTTGTACAAGTCTTTGAAGTCCCGGGAAGTACTGAAATAGCTTTCAGAAACTGACATATTGCCAAAACACTGAACAGATAATGTTACAGCTTAATTTATTACTGTGATTTTGTGTGTCTCATTGTCAGTGAGAAAGAACCCAGTGCAAAGTCAAACAGTGACTGACGGCTGGGACTTAGGGCGTGGATCTAGGAATAGGCTTTCCAGAGTTTCATTTGTGGAGGCTCAATCAATGTGGGAAGTACCAGGCCAAGTGCTTTATAAGAACATTTGTCAGCGATGTAGTACTGTCAAAAACCCCTTTGCTGTCCCACACACCAAGATTTTAGATTTCCAGAGGCCTGTGGCTCACACCTGGAATACAGACTATAGACTGTGCATGTGTGTGTGCATTCATATGCGAAAACCTGGATTCTTTCTGCTCGTTTTTCCCAGTCCAGTGTTATCGTGGGCAAGCACCTAACATAGTCTGCTTGGCAAACTGATCAGACTTCAGTTTAATGGGTTGGTGTTTGCTCCTGGACTTCCAACAAAGGTGCTTCTGAGGCCTCTCTATGTCTGTTTTTAGGAACCTTTTCCTTTTTAACTGTCTCTTGGCCACTTTGTACCCTTTCTTCTTGTCCCTTAATCTTAAATAATGTATTTCCCACTTTGTGGATTAAATCTGTGATGCATTCATACAAAGCTATTATTTGTCTTCTTAGTCCTCCTATCAAATATTTTTTAAGGAGGAAACAAGACTTCTCTCTCCCTGTTATGATTTTTTTCAGGAATGGATGCTTTTTGTTGGTATGTTTAGAGTTTGTTGGTTGATCTCCGGTCTTGAAGGACTCGCAAGTTAGTTATTTGTCCGGTTCCTACAGTTTCATCACACTCGCCCCGGAATGTGACGGGGTTTTGCTCTCCAAATCCCCGAAGGATACAAACCTTCCCACTGTTTCAGGCTGAAATCCCCAGTGAAGATACATACGCATGCTTTTACCTCCCTCTCTTTTGTTCAGGATGAAGAAAAGGGGGCTTTCTTGGGCTGGTTGCAGACAGTCGCCGATGCCATCTGCTGGCTGTTCGGTGGGCATGTGCAGCTAGCAGCTTGCGGTAAGGGCACCGTAAACACCCACGACACCCAAATGTTTCTTTATGGCGACTGCAGTGTCAAGAATCGCCCTTAAGCTAATCTCCACCTGGTTTTCTAAATCAGAGTAGACGTTAAATCAGTCTCTTAAGGTAGTCCACTTAACAGAAACAGCAATATCTAAAATTGAAAATGGAAATACTAAACAGTTCTTCTAGTCTTTCAGAGACAAACATTTAAAGTGTTTTCCTGTAATTTCCCTTTGTAATTCTCTACCTTAAAAATCAGTTTGGTTTGGTTTGGGTTGTTTTTCTGATAAGATACAGTTGATCTTTTTACCTGTGTGTGATTAACATGTGCAGAAATTTGACCAGAATACATTGCTGGCCCTGAAAAGTGGATAGACTTGTCAACAGATTTCTGACGTTGGTGCCATGCCAGGAAATTTTACAAATACCTAACAAACTTCACTATCCACTTCTGCCCAAAATAAGCTTTCAACTAAACCAATGTTAATCACACTGATTTTCAAAAGCAGAATTGGGGTTTGCTTCTAATACAGAACAAAAGCCTAAGGATCAGAAGATGTGTAACTAAAAACACACATGGCTAGAAAAATTACTAAATGTGTAGACAGTATTACACTGGAATAAAAACCATGGTGCTTTAATGACATCAGTGGGCTTGCATTAAGTAAGCCTGGTGCAACAAACTGCCAAGGTTGAAGTCCTTATCTTCTACTGGATATTGTTGCCCCAGTGATAATCCCACTGTTGTAATAAGAGACTGGTACTAGTATAACGTAAAAGGTTTTAAAGCTTTTATTCCATTGCAACACCAGTGCCTGAGGGATATCCACAGGCAGACAAAACAGGGCTCAACATGTTTTTATGCGTGTTGAAGTAGTTTACTTGTCCCAGTAAGTTTCAGTATAAAAATTATAAAAGAGGGAGTTTGTTCCAGAAACAGTATCTGGTTTTACTTGCTATGACTTATGTTCCATAATGAAGTTTATTTGTTTGATGGTATTTTCAAGTCTGGTTCTAATTGCGTGATTTCTTGTTTGCTTGGTTTGGGTTTTTTGCAGTACTACAAAATGATCACTTCCTGCAGTTGTTAATAACGGGTGATGTTGAAACAGCAGTTATAATGATGTCTGTTTTACACCATATTTTGAGGGTCAACAGGTTAGTTGATTTTTCTGAATTTTAAATTTAAAACTCAGTCCATTACTGCTTGGTAAAATAGAACTTTTTCATGCACAAGAATTGTAGTGGGGGAAGGTTTCCTACTCTTAGATGCAGAAATAGAAAAACCAGCTATTTAAAAACCAGCTGAATTGGGGGAATGGGAAGCAGTTGGCCGAAACAGTAGTACTGCCTGGATCAGGTTGCTGGTGCAGCTAGCAGGGTGTGTTGGCTTGCTGAATGCCTAACATATCTAAAAATAAGTCACTGTTAAAAAGCTCATAGTTTGTAATTAAAACTTTGATTCTTTGTTGTGTCCCCCTCTCCTTTTTTTTTTCCTTTTTAAAGTTCTGCCTTGCTTCAGATTGATGAAGAGACCCTTCACTCTGTTTTGGATGAACTTGTTTATAAGCTTTCATCTACCACCAATCCTGTCATAGGAAATGCTGCCACAAAACTGCTATTGTTGGTGGCAAAATATTGCAAGGAGCTTGTGAAGTTACTCACAACTCGCTACAAAGGTTTGTAAACATGCATGGGACAGATCACTCGGCCTCCTCCTACATTCACTGTAAGAATACAAAGGTGGAGGTTTCCCATCTTGGTTCAATAACTACCCAGTACAGATGGAAACTGCAGTGCTGTGTTGGTTTTCTCTTCCGTCTGTTCGTTTTCAGTGTAGTTTAAGGTGCCACACTTTCTGTTTCCTAGATTTATCATCTCCTGTGTACTGAGGAGTCTGCATGTGGCAGCATGTCTCTTAAAGAGGTTGTTTGTCACTTGTTACCTGATGGGCTTTACTTTTTTCTATGTGATACTTTGCCTCTTCTTCCCTGTGCGGGTTGGATACTGAGATCCTCGTAGTAGGGTGCCTGTACTGCCACGGTGAGAGCCGTGTGTCAGGCATCTGCCGGTGTGCTAAGGCTCGCTAGTCAGGAAGTTTTACTTAAAGAAGCTTCAGACCCTTGCTGTCACGAATCTGCTTGTCTGACAGGGGCTGTTCTGCTCCTGAGAAGCTGACTGTCGTTTAATGTCCAAGTGATGGGAATGAACTCTGTCCAAAAATTCATGTAATGAGTTTATCATTTTGTCTTGCTGCCTTTAGGTGAGGAGACTGAGTATGCATGTGATTTGCTCTGTGTTATTCATTATTTAAAGAGGTGTCCCATTTAATGTTTCTGTCTCTAGCCTAGCAGGGAGCTCCAGGAAACCCCTTTGTCCTCTGTCATGCCCATGGAGACTAGGAAAGAAGCTTTGATGTTTGCCAGGCCTTTTATATTCTGGATGTTATTGATGGTAAAAACTCATTGTGAGCAGCCTCAGTGCTCTGGGGGCAAGGACAGTTAGAAGACAAAAACGTCCAATTCCCTTTTTTTATGCTTGTGCTGACTACTTATTAGGCAGTACCAGCCAGATAAATTTCTGGACGAGATGGGCAGCTTTTACTACCCTTTTGCCTACAGAATTGAAAGAGGAGGGCTTCCTTTTGGTGCAAAATTAAGTATAACTTATCTAAGGCTGGTACCACAGTGTGGATTCTTGCAAAGCTCCTGTGGTGGTCTGATCAGCTGTAGAATGCTGACTTTGTCTGAAGGGGTGGAATTCTCCATCAAAGGATTATGCTTCATTTTGCTCTGGGATCGCAATATGTCTTGATCATTTACAGACTCTTCATCTCTCTCGTACACATTTCCTGTTTCCACTGAGAAAATAGTATTACTTTTTCCTCTGGTTTTGTTTGTTTGGGGTTTTTTTGAGTCCTTATGTTAGTTTTCACTCAGACTTTGAAGTCCTTTAGATAGTGTGAGGAACAGCAGCAACAAAGAAAGCATTTCCACCTTCTGGCCATCTCATTGAAGTTTCTTGCCTTCGCAGCGGCTCAGAGCCATTGCTGGTGCGAGGTACTTCAGCGTAAGCTTTCTGTCAGTAAAGGAGGCTGCAGACGTGAGAGCATCACCTGAACCTCACATCTCCGAGGCTACCCCAGCCTTTACATCAGGTTTACTGGGAAGGGCCTGGTCTTTTTGTCTGCCTGGATTGACACATCTGAGAGGCACACTTGAGGCTCTCCCTGTCAGTAGCTGAGAGGTGCATATAGCTGTGTAGTCTGTAGAGAAACCAGTAAATAGTTGCGTTGGACCCTCAGGATGAAGTTCTGTGAGGGACCTGCCTTGTGCAGCAAGGCCATGTGCTGTTGCAGAGCTTGGGCAGCCTTAGGGCACCCACTGCAGAGTCTCACCTGTCTGTCCTAAGTGTTGAACTGTCATTGTCTTTCCAAAATGGTGCATATGTGATAGAGAGGTGCAATTTCTGTATTCATGAAGGACTTTGTGCTCCATATCCAAATCCTTTAACTATATACAAGTGTTGGAGTTGCCCAGTGCGTGAATATGCTTATGGACAATGATTTGAAAATGGAAAAGTTGCTTGAATCTTCGGTTCTTCAGGAGGCTATCCAGATACCTGTCTACTTCCTACCCTCCTTCCAACTCCTCACGGAACTCTCAAGCTCTGGGATTATCTGCTACAAAGTCAAAAAGCATGTGTTACTGTCTGCTTGTGTCCTGTGCACAGCACAGGGAGTGTGTGTGTGGCGGGGGGGCGGGCACAAGTGTGCTTTTTAGCCACTCTGAACCTAAAAAGGGATTGGATGCACATGTAATCACAGTTAAACTATGTTGTACAGATAAGATGTCAAAGAATTCCAGTTATAAATAAGTAACTCCTATTATGAAAAATATGAAAGCCGTGCTGATAAAACCTAGCACTTGCATGGTGCTTTACATCAACTTGCTGGTAAGACACTGAAAATACATGGATAATGTAACTGCCAGCTGTGTAGGCACAATAGATAGTGACTTGGACATCCAAAATTACTATCACTGTGTAATACTCTGTGATGGTTGGAGCACCAGGTATTCATTGATAATACTCTGCATTGAAACTCAAAGGTAACTGATGATGTTCAGCTCTAGTGTTCCTTTGCACATAGGAACAGATTTGATTTTCTGACTTGAAAATTGTTACTTTAAATGCCTGAGAAGAAAAATTCCCCTTAACGGTATCACATGCTGCTTCTCTCTGTCTCTGTCTTAGGATTAAGAGAGCTTTTAAGTAATCAGTGGACTGGCAAAGGATTTGACAAGCATCTTGGTCAACTCTTGGACCTGCTGTACTTGGAACAATCCAGTGGCAAAGGAGAAATGCAGGTGCTGAACTTTAATGAGACTTTTGTGTGTGAAATCCTAGTTACGTGTGATTTATATATGATTAGAATGGATTTACTATATCACTGTGCTGAAGCTTTTCAAAAAGCCTGTGTTACTTTTTCACTATATTAATAGATTTTAAATTTCCTAGTTATTTTATTTTCCTCCATCATTTTTCAAGGCATCAAGAAATTGTCCAGCGATTTAAGGTATGGGACTGTGACTTGAGAGATGGACTTTTTGTTGCAGATTCACCATAGACTTCTATACAGCTGTAATGTGAAACATTAATTTAGTTTGGCTAACTACAGAACAAAAATAGCTAGCTATCTACTTTGCTCAAATCAGTGTTATAAATTTAGATCTCTGAATTCTAGGCGGCATTCATGTAGGATTAAATCATATAGATAAACTGTTCAATAAAAACACCTTCTGGGCTATGTTCCCAGTAAAAGGAACTATGTGTGGTTTTTGAACTTCATACCAAAATTTTACATGCAGATTTCTCCGAGGCAATATTTTAAAGGAAATCAGAGTTATATTTATAGAAATATGCTTTCATCTTCAACAGAGCAGGGTGCTTTGTTTTGTTGTTTTGGGGTGGTTTTGAGTCTTTTTAAAATCCATTTAAGAATAGAATTGATTTTTTTTTTTTGTTCGTGTTTGTCGCAATTCAGTGACTTCTGGTCATACAGCAAATGTGACAATTTTCCTGCTGCTAATTCTCCACACTTTCCTCTCTGCCCTCTCTAGTGCAGGCTGAATCACCATTTGAAATATCAAGTGCTTCAGGTGTGTTTTAAATACAGCTTTCTAGCATTGATTAATGCAGCTAATATATATTGCGCGTTTCTGCTGTAGTACATCTGTTTACCGCAGAGACCGTGGATCCAGATGATCAGATTAGCTGCTTTTGGAGCAAATACAGGTGCCAGGACAATAACCTTCTTATAGGACCTTAAATTCCCCAAGCTGCTACAAGTAATGAAAGTTGATGCATTTGAAAATTGATGTTTTTTGGCCAAATGTTGAGATTGTTCCCACTATGCAAGCAGTAATAAAGTGGTTTTACATACAGAGAAATATTCTACCAACTGCTTTATTAATTTCAGAGGCAGCATCAAGCAGCTTGTAAAATCCAGGCTGCGTGGAGGGGATTTCAGACAAGGAAAAGGATAAAAAAACTACCTCAAGCAGTGACCACTTTACAGAGAAGCTTCAGGTAAAGAGTATGGCTTTGTATAAAATCCTAAAGAGAAGGGGTTTGGTTTGGTTTGGGTTTTTTTCAGGTCACAGAATCAGAGGAAAAATATATGTCATCTAATTCAATCTCCTGCTTGAAGCATGGCCAGCATCAAATGGAATGTAGCTGCTCAGGGCTGTATCCAGTTCTGGAAGTCTTCAAGGACGGAGATCCTACCATCTCACTTGGTCCTGCCCTGGTGCTGCATGACTTGCCTTGTGAAGAGTTCTTCCATTACAGCCAGTGGGAATTTCCTTGTTGGCACCTCATTGCCGCTGCCTCTTGTCCTTTTTCTGTGCATCTCTAAGAGTGCAGCTCTTAGCTCGCAGTTGACACAGAATTGCACTGTAAATTGACGGTGCCGCTGTCCTGGAGTTTCCAGTCTGCCGTGCCAGAGCGCTACAGAAACCAAGGCCCATAGTGCTTGCTTTGTATAGTGCTGTAAGACCTTGTTCTTCATTAATATTTGAATTCTTTGACTTTCAAAAGTGGAGTCATCTCAGTGACCTAGAAATAGTATCCTCTGACTTGGAGCGCCGCAGAAGAATGAAGCTACGTAAACAACACTTGTCTTACTTGAAGTGGGAATTCAGCAGTAATGTTAGCACGTTAGACTAACTCTTTTGAGAAATTTAGTGTGAATTTAACATAGATTAGGGGATCTAAATCAAGTTCAGACTCTACAGCAGGTTTCTTCAACCTCTTTTTGCACATGCTGAGCACTGCTGTACCAAAACTAGATCTTAAAAATCAATTAGTCAAATCACGTTACATTATGATCAGGGTGTTAGAAAGCAGTTATGATTTGTCGTCTAGACTGACATTAAGAAGAGGTTGGACTATCTGGGGTGCAATGCTTAAATTCTTGAAGATTTATAGGGGGAAGCAGTGTGTCCATTGAGGGCCACTAGCCACTCCAGCTTGTGTGCTGAAACACTAAGAATGACCTCCTTGTCACTCCTTTGTATTCCACCATACACTCTGAGCCAACGTTCCTGCCCTCCTCAGGCACCTTGCAAGCCAAAATCATAGCCTAGAAAATTTGGGTGATGGACTAAGACATAACATGGTGAAGCAGAACAGAAAGGAGGGCAAGGCTCTCGGCAATCAACAAGTTACTTGTCTTTCTTCTGTCATATTTTTAGTATTGTAAACATTAATGTGAGCCTCAAGTAGTTCTTGAGTAATTTAAATGGACTTTTGAATGTTTTGTTTAATATTAGGAGGAATGGAGATGTATTAATACCCTTACAGTTGTGTGTTCATGGCTCAGTCATGCACTGAGTACAATATAGTAACTGTACAGCTCCAGTGCTGGGGTTTTATTTGTCTAGGTTAAAGCTGCAGTTAGTGTTATGCTGAAAAGTACCATTTGGACTACTGTTAGCATGACTTCAGAAAAGCTTTCAAGAAGACTTTTGAATTTTTAGCAGTCAGGTTTGGTTATATTCACAGATTTATTTTAGAACAAGTGTGGTTAAATACTGCTGAGGTTGAAACTCCAAACTTGGCTCACCTGCAGCTGCAGTGGAAGATTTTAAACTCGACAAGTTATAAACTTCTGAAACAATGTGGTTTCACAAGTGTCTCCTCAGTGAATATGAAAGCCTGTAATCTCTCTTTGAACTTAGTTCACTGTTACATGGCTGACTGTAGAACTGTTAAAACGGCAATAATTTGTATTAATCACGCATCAAAAATCAAACCCTTTCATAAATACAAAGAGCCGATCAGAGGGTGGCTGATCTGTGCCGTGAACTGCTGAAGGGAGTTTGGATCTTACTCGGTGTGTTTTGCTTCTGTTCAGAGGCGTTTCCCTGTCACAGCGTGGTCTTGTGCAAAGAAATATGTCTTGTTGTTAGCAGGAACAAAGAATGAAGAAAAGCATGTGTTTTGCAGACCACATGGGAAAGAATCAGTATCGAAGAAGGGTTTAAATACTTGCCAGGCACTATTGGGAGTTTCACAGATGCACATCCAAGGAGTTCTTGAAACATTCTTGGAATTTCCCACCTAATAGAGCTGATAAAAAAAATTTCAAGCAAAATTGTTAATGGTTTTATCAGGAAAATGTCATCAAAAGGGCTGTTTGATCCTGTGACATCGGTCAACTTAGAAGCATCATATGTACCTGCCTAGATCAAAAATGCAAAGATTTACAGCTCTAATTCGTGGAAGTGTGTGAGCTGAAAACCTCTAGTTTCCTTGAGACCATTCTGATGTAATCACACGTATTGTGATCTGCCTCTGTAGGTAGACGTGTGGGCACACTTCCAGTCTGCGTTACTGTAGTAAAAGGATTACAGTCTCTCAGGGCATGGTGGAGGCTGCTTGTCAGTTAGGGCCAGGTCTTTAAATCCAGAGCATCCTTCTTACACACTCGCTTCCATCCCATCTTTCTCCACCCAGTGATAGAGACTGAGGAGAAGGTATAGTTGGTGGAAAACTTACGACTCAGTTCATACTAGGAATGGGAAACACAAAAATAACTCAGTAGCACTGTGAGCCTGAAGGTATGTGATGTGCCAAAATTGCTGGACATTAGTTCTAGTCTATGGCCTGTTTTATCTCATTCCTGGCAACCCTTATGCCCGGGCTCTGTCCGTTTGTTCTCTTTCCTAGGGTGTAAGGTGCTGCTTGCACTGCCCCTGGAAAAGTGCTAGGGAAGAGCAGAACTTGGGGCCGTGGGCACTGTGGGGGTACTCAGGTCCCGAGTGGGCAAGTGATTTTACTGCAAAAGGAGAGGAGGAGGAGTCGCATCGTTACCTCATTGTGGGGTAGACTCCAAGTCTTAAGAGATAAGCTGCTAATGAGGTCTGGTCCATTGGGACGAGAAGGGGTAGTGAAGGGAGTGGTGTCCTGGCTCACAGCTCCTCGTGCTTCACTGAGGCCATGTCACAGTCGTCTCAGTAGTTATTACGAATGATACAGCTGCATATTTAGTATTAATATGTTAGTGTATATATAATTGAAAGACAGGCTATTATTAACTTAAACAATCCAAGACCAGTTAGACAGTGGCCACTTGTCTCATCTGTGAAACATCTGCTGGGTCTTTTCCAGTGCCAGGCTCAGCGGGGCAACATCCTAACATCAAATTACAACAACTAGTACATATCAGGAAGAATTTGCAAGAAAATTCTTTCCTAGTGTTCTGTTAACAAAGTTGGTGGAGAAACTGTGTCAGTCTGTATTTCCTGGAGGAAAAAAATCACTCCAAATTTAAGAAGTGAGCCTTAACGCTGACATCCTGAGCTACTCTTGCAGTCAGTACAAAAATAATGGTGTGTATAATGGAAAGCAGGTGCCATGGACGTGCTGGAAAAGGTGTGTGCTGGAGCAGATGGCTAATGTTGCTTTACCTCTTCCCCAGATGATGGAATCAAAATTGTTTTTCTAGTTCCTGCTGGCTGTGAAGGTCCCACATGGAGCATCCTTCCCTGCAGGGTCCTTAGAACTTCATCCTGAGTGAAAACATATCCTCTGATTTGATATAAGATTGCATGACTGGCTCAGAATTTGTCATGGCTGTGGGTGGTGTGGCGATTTGTTGGCCTGCAGGTGGTTTCTCGTTGCTCGGTGAGGTCCTGCAGCCAGCAGCTGGGATGTCAGATTATTTTGCGGACTTCCTCCTCCATGCTGGACCATTTAACACAAAGAGAGATGCTTTTAAGAAATGTACAACTTTAATTGTTAATGTATTTGTGTATTGCAGGGCTAAGCGGGAACAGGAGCTGCAGCATTTAAGAAAACAGAAGGAAGATGAGACTCTCAAACTGCAAATGCAACTGCAGAGACAGAGAGCCATGAGACTCTTCCACGAACGACAGCTGGCCCTACTGGACATAATCCATGCCAGTATGATTAATATTAAACTATATCAGAAGATTAAACTGTCTGTGTCTCCTTAAGCAGTTTCCCTAAATGTATTTCCTAATCTTGCATGTCTCTTTGCACTGTAGTCTTACTGTCTCCTCTCCTGATGCAATTACCTGACAGAGAACATGCTAATTCTGCAAGGGCTCGGTAGCTACTGATCAAGATCTGCTGCCTTCAAGATGGTGGCAGGAGAAAGGGAGACCCACTTTTCTTGGGTTACAAAGCTCCGTTGCAGCTACAGGTCTCTGAGACACGACCCACAGCTAGCGGACCTTGGGTGAAGGGCGGTTCTTAACTGAAAGTAGCAAAAAAGCTTGGGTGCTATCTAGTTTGAGGATTAAAAATGTAAAGTGTTCAGAGATCCCAAGCCACAGTCTTGTAACTGGGTTGTTGTCACACTTGTAGGTCAGGTAGATAAGTACATGGAGGAAATGGAGGGAAAATCAGCATTAACTATCCAGAGATTCTGGCGAGGGTATAGAGCAAGAAGAAAATTTCATCTACAGAAACAATCTCTTAAGGAATATAAAGCAGCTGTCATCATTCAAAGAGCAGTAAGTATGTATGCTTTGTTCTACCAGTAAGTAGGACTGAGTGGATTATTGCCATGCCTCAAAAAGCTCTATTTATTCTCTTACTCTTGATGCAGCCATAATTTATTAAAAAATTATCTGGAGGATGATCGTGTAGAGCCACAAGTTGTTTAGATGGGTAAAACTTTGCATAGGCCACAAAGTCCTACACAGTCTTGTAACTAAAATATAAGCTGCCTTCCACTGTCTAGTGAAGGTGTCCCTGCCCATGGCAGGGGGGTTGGAACTAGATGGTCTGTAAGGTCTCTTCCAACCCAAACCATGCTGTGATTCTGTGACTTTGAAACCTAGGGTTGGAATTTCACCACACTGCGGGTGAGTCACTAATTTATTATGAGTGCTCTTACGTACTGTTTAGTATTCGTGCTGACCGTTGTATGTTGTCTTGTCAGCATCACTGCTGAATTTATACTTTAACAGATGCAGTACTGAAACACTTCTCTTTCACTGATTGATTACAAAGCGAGACGGCAAACTTCCTGTCTGTGATTGTCCTATGTTCTTTACAAAGGCTTGTAAGTTCTTGGAAAAACGAAGAAGGAGGAGACCTCCCTGTCCTTGGAAAGATCCCAAGGGACTGACTGATGAGCAGAGACTAGCTTTGCAGCAGAAGGTGGATGACTACATCAAATTGCATCCGGTCTGTTTCTTAGTCATTTCATAATTCGCATTAATGATGCAACAGAAAATACTGTAGGGATGAAGCATATTCAGCTTCATAAATTCTGATCAAGATAATCCATGTGAGGTATGCATATATTAACCCTGCTTGCTTGACAGCAATGGACTAGGAAATTGGGTATTTTAACCATTAATCTAATAAAAAGGGTCAAAGCAAGCTGTAATTGGAAAATTTATATACTTGATGATGGATAGCTTCCGAGAGAGCTGCAGAGAACACAAAATTATTAAGTTAGCAATTAAGAACAGCATTTGCACTCCTTGTTTAGACATTCTGTTCCCAAAAGATTTAAAATAACACACTCCTAATAGTAATAAATGATTATTTTCCTCCAGGCTTCCCAAATGTCAGAAGAAATGAGTAAAGAATTACATATGCAGGCCCAGGAAAAGCTGGCACAGTTCCTGCGGAGAAGCAGACCGGATCGCAGAGCAGCGCAGCGGAGAGAGGTGTTACTGGCTCAGGTGAACGCCAACATGGAGCTGCTAATGAGTACGTGACTGCTCTGGTCGTACTTTTGATTACCATTTGGATTAAACTAATTTAGAGAGAAAATTAGAGGGAGCAGTGGTAAAGCCTAATTTCAAAACTGAAATATCTTTCTTCCTTTGCCCTGTGCCTTATCTCAGGATTCAGGCTTTGTTAGAGATTATCCAAGTGTTGCTATAGGTGACGTATACACACCAGCTTTCCAAGGAGCATCTTCTGTTAGAAGTCTCCCTCCCATACATTCACCAGAAGAGCAGTGGCCCTCTAAAAGGCATTAAAATTTCTAAGAAGAGGGTGTCACACCACCTCTTCCTCTACGTTTGTTTTGCTTTGTTCTGTTTTCTTGTGTTGCAAGCAAGCTGCTGGTTGAAGCGCTCTCACCTCTTACACACACAGAGGGAAATCTTTGAGCTGGGAATTCTGAGTCATGTTTCCATTTTCTCTGGCCTGGCTTTATTTGAAACAGAATTCACTCCTGTGCTATCTTAATTCCAGACAAGTAGCCCAGAATGAAGGAGCGAGAATAGCAAACTGCAGCCACCAGAGAGCACCCAAGCTGGACAAAATTCAGCAAGTTACTGAATTCCATTATTTAGTCCGTCACATGCTGTGTCACTGCAGCTCATCGCTCCCTGAACAGGCAAATCAGTAACACGGTGACACTGCACTGGGACCCCATGCGGGGAATACGCAGTGCCTCTGTGCCAGAGCAGCGGAAACATGATGCTGATGTCACCCTGCACCAGGAGCACTGATCCAGCAGTAGCGACCAGGAGCTCCTCTTTCTCTTAGGCCATAGCTTCACAGGAAGTAATTTTGGTGGATGCCACCACTGCACCTGAAGGAAGTAGTCCTGCTTTCCCCCCTTCTTCTCCCTCCCCCATTAGGTATTTATTTTTTCAGATTAGCCTTACTTTGGATTGCTTCTCCAATCAGTCTTACCATGCAGCCATGAAGTTGTAATGCCAGCATGGGGAAAGGAGTCATCTAGGACAGTGGGAAGTGGGAGAGTAGTGCTTCCTCTTTTTTTGTTTTAAATACTCATAAATCCACAAACTAAATAAAGAAAACTCTTCTCCTTGTTCTTACAGGTGCTCCAGGATTAGCAGAGACCACAGAAAAAGTTCTAGATGTCTTTATGAGTCGATCAATCCCTGTAGCTACCAAGGCAAGACAATCCCACAACACTATGCTGAAATACACACGCTGCCCATGGTGGAAGAAGCTTGGAGATGAGTTTATGGAGGATGATATCATTCCTGATGATGCCCTAAGTGCAGAACTGGGAACTCTGTTTATTGGTGGAAGGAAATCCTTTTAGGTAACAGGCAGAAGAATTTCATACTCAACCAGACTCATACCTTGCATTATGCATTCGCTTGTGTGTGTTTTTAAGGAAGGAAAACACTTGAATTGTAAGACAGAGCACTGAAAAAGACCAAAGCCTTATTTTAGTGCATTTTACTCCTCTTATTAAGAATCTCTTCCTGTACATCAGCAGTTAGATCCTATTGATTGTGCTGTTGCAAACAGGATTTAAATACCGTACTGTAAATGAGGATATTTTGTAATTCGTATCACTTTAAAAGTAAGTTCATAACCCATGACTTTTCAGTTCTTATTCACACTCGGATGCGTACAGAATCAGGCCATTGTAAAAGCCTGGGCTTTCATAGCAAGACATTTAATCGGGTCATGTGCTTTGAGATGAAGATGGGTTCAGAACAACCCAGGACACCAGTAGGAATCAAGGCAAGCGCTAGGCAGGCTGGGTGCGTATGGCAGGGTAGAACAGCTAACTCCCATTAGCATGAGCAGAGCTTGGCCTGCAGAACCTCCACCAGCCTCTTACAGCAACAAGGGGAAAAAAGCCAGTATTCTTGGATCATGTGTGTTCTCCTTTAAAAGCATGCAGTTCTTTCCACAGCCAGTGCAGTGCGTTGTAACATGGGTGCAGTCCAAACGGTTATATAGGATTGTAGCCTCAGTGTGACCATCTGGACCATGAGCTCTGTCTTCTTAAACGATGCAGATGCTGCTTAATCCAGAAAGGGCTCCAGCTCAGGGCCTTTGCAGTCACTGTGACCCGGTACACAGTAAAAACCTGCAGTCAAGGGCGGAAGGCGGCCGCTTACCGATGTGCCCAGAAAGCAAGGAGAACTCAAGGCTGCAGCTAGTGCCGTAAGTGCCTGTGCTGTTTCATAGGTGAGAGGCCCAGAGAGTCTTAAGAATTAGATCTTACCTCAGTGCAGGGTAGAGAAAAGTGCAGTGCTTTCTGCCAGTTTTCTGTGGGCAGCAATACTGGTTCAGCATGTTTGTTTTCCATTCTCTCTAGAAGGTTTTGAGTTTTAATTTTAGTGGAGATGAATGGAAAACAAATAAATAGAAATAGTGGGCAGAAGCCCAAGCCCATTCAGATGCAGCTGATACACTGAAATTAATAACTGGGCAGCTGCCAAGAGGAAGAGCTGTGCTGTATGTTAATTTTTTTAAGAGAGCTGTGATTTGGAAGGCACTGAATTGGCTCTCAGTTCCTTTCTTGGAGAGTGAACTGGTGGAACAATCCATTAAGTATTTGCCAGGGCACTTGCACGTGTCTGTTGCATTACATACTGTTCTGCACAGCGCTGCTATTAGTTTTAGGCCATGCCCATAAGAAGACAGGTTCCCCACAACCACCGGAGTGGAGGAGCTGGGAGGCAGTCACCAGGCGCTCCAGGGGATGGAAGCTGTCCGCCAGCAGCTGCCAAACTCTGGTGCTGGAAAAGGCCCAGCGGCTCTGGAGGAGCTGCAGCCAGCCAGCTGTTCCCTCGCAGATACACAGGTCCTCTGCACGTCATAGTCCCCTTCACCGTGCACCCGTGACTGAAACTGTTTTGAGACAGCAGCCTCTGCTGCTGTGTTTATGCCTAATTCCCCCCGTTATAACAGCTCTTCAGTGCAGGGGGTGTTCACAAAGTTGCGTTGCTTAACGTATTTGATGCAAAGAGATGAGCCCCCCTGGGCAGTGTGAAATACCAAGTGAATTAGAGAGCTGTCTTACCAAAAAGCCATTTATTGTAATGACCTCTGCCATTCACTGCCATTGGAGTGGATAATGAACTCCCCCTTTGGAATATGCAATTTGCTGGATAATGGTTTTTTTTTAAGTGTAGAAAGCCTGGTAGAAGGTGCAGTCTCGCTAAAGGAATCCAAGTTGCTGGGTCATTTATTACCAGCCCAGCAGGGCAAATTCCTCTGCCCCACCACTGCCCTGATAAATAAAAATGCCACCTCTTACGTCGTGCTTGTCACCAGGAGATCTCCATCGTCTCCATTTTACAGACCAGGGGAACGGAGGCAAGAGAGCCGTAAGGAAACTTGCCTACGGCCATATATAACCTATCACCTGTTCCCATTACTGTCCCAGGCAGAGCAAGCCAGAAAGGAACCACTGTAGCATGCCAGGGTGGGGCGGGGAGATGCTCTCAGATGCCAGTTGCTGTGGCCAGCTTGGAGCCTGGGCCCAGCAAAAGACATCCCCGAGCTGCCTCTCTTTGCTGACAGGTGGGAGGGATTTGGCATAGCTTGGCTCATCCTCTTTTCAGGTCTTCCTGCACCACATGTAGGATGCGTTGCTGGCAATTTATTTCACTGCAGATCCTTCTGGGATAAAATACTCCTGCCTGAGTAATGGGAGCAGACTTACAGATGAGCAAAAGCCACCTCCAGCCCACTATCAGGTGAACAGCTGTGTCTGGGTTACATGATCTCCCAAAAAAACGCAGCAGGAGAGGCCGTGAGCTGAGATGGGTCCAGTGCTGCTCCTGTCTGTCTGCTTGCCACAGACACGTCCCGAAAGCTGGGAGCTGTCAGGCATAAACATGGGGCATGGGGGGTCCAGCCAGGTTGGAAATGGGGCAGAATTTGGTCATGCCCAGCAGGTCTGGGCTGTGCCACTTGGGATAGCAAGCAGGCCTGCCCTGGCAGCCTGAAGATGGACCCTGCTCTCCCCAGAGGAAGCGTGGGGATGTGGAGTGACAAACCTGGGGGCACGCTGTGACGTGAGGAGGGGCAGAGGTGAGGCCAGAGCTGTGAAGGCAGCAGTGCTCAGGTCATTAAATATTGATGCCATCTAAGCTGGCCTGTGGGGGCGATTTAGCTGAATTGCAGGTTTCTGTTGCTGTGATAAATTGGACCAATTTGTCATGTGGTTTTGTTTCTTCCCTCCCTTAAGTAAAGCTATACAGGAGCATTATTGCTACAGCTTCAGCAACAGCAAAGAATCTGGAAAACAAAATCCTCTGATGGATAAAGAAGAAGCGACAGAAAATGTTCTTCCGCCAAAGGTGTCACAAGAGTCACAGAGCAGGAAGAAAACAGCAAAAGGAACAACAGCAAAAATCACTTGGCCCTTTCAGATGGAGACAAAGCAACGTCCTCTGCTGGCTCCTGCAATTGAGGAAAATTCCTGTTTACGCAGATACTTTTTTTTCCCCAGCTTTAGCTGTAACTGGACCCTGCAAACAACAGGATGCTCATCTCCAGCAGAGACACAGGCATGCGCTTGTGACCATCCTGCTGAGTCCAAGGGCATCTCCTGGCCTTTCAGGCTGGCTGCAACAGGAGCTCTGAGCTGAGGACAGGCGATAACCCCGATGCTATTTCACCTCTCAGCTCCTAGTCTGCTACTGCTGATGTCTGTGGGAGCAGAGTCTGGTACAAACATCTGCTCCCCACTGCAGACACACATACATCATGTACAAGGAGAAATGAAAGCTTTCTCCAAGTAGCAGAAGCGGGGCTATTTATAAATCAGCATGTATCAGAAAAGGAGGCAGCTCTTTGCAGGAGGAGCTGCAAACATCATCGCAATCGGTCTCCAAGTTCTCCTTATCATCCGTCTTTATAGCACAGTAACACCAGGTCATCCTCCAGACACCCTTGTGTACAGTGAAAAACTCTCTATTAAAGAGATTGTTTACTAAACGAGCCATATACGGGCCTGGATTTACCAAGGGGAAGTGAAGGACAGGTGCCTGAAGGCAGGGCTGGAATCACCCCGCTGCCGCATTAGGACAGAGGGCGCAGTCTGGCAGGTGAGGACCGAGGTGAGGGCACCGTGGCTCTGGTTTTTCCCAGCCCAGCTGGAGAACCCTGTGACCTTGAGCACATTCTGTCTTTCCCGGCTCGGATGAGGCTTCTTGAGGAGGGCTTTTATGCTGCATCATAATGCAAGAGCCTTCAGTGGAGGATGCTGTGTGAGCCCAGCGCCACCGAAATCCCTTTCTACTGAGGTGAAATGGGAGTCTGACAGGCCCCAGGAAGACAAACATTTGTATAATCGGATGTTGAACGCACAGGGGCTCAGGGTTGCCATGCTACTTGTTTCTCTCCGAATTCAGCTTTTCTCTGCAGAATTTAGTTCTTTTCTATTTAATTATGACCTCAAACCGAAACAACATCTTTACCTACACCTGATCACTCAATAAAACGTGAAAGTGAGCAGTGCTGGTCAGGGGAGCTTCATTTAACACATCTCACCAGTCCAGAACCTGCCTGTTTGGAACAAGATGAACATACCCACGTACAAGAGGGATAATAAGACCCAGCTCAATCTCGCGTTACATGACAGAGCCAGTGAACTGCAACGCTTAATCCCAGAAACCATCACAGCAACCATGAAGTTTGCCAAGCCCTCACTGCTGGAAAGGGAAGGGGCGTTCAAGCTGGCAGCGCTACCCCTAAAATGAGCGGTGGATTAAAACAGTTGCCAGTGGAGGATACAGCTCCATTCTGTGCTGAGGAACAGGGAAAAGCAGGCCATAACCATTGCCTGGGCTTTACACTGGTCGGAGCGAGGCTGCCGGTCCCGTCTGGAAGGTGGGTGCGGGAAGATGGTTGCGAGGTCACCGGAGCCATCCTTGCTTCGGGACGGCAGAACGTGCAACCCGTGCCCAGAGGTGA
>NW_010261522.1:0-204 GCF_000690775.1 Eurypyga helias
CTGTCCATCCATCCCAGCTGCCCATGTGTTTCTCCACCCCACCCCAAGTGCCGAGGTCCCGTCTGCAGTGCCGAGGGTCCTTTTCCTCTCTGCATTCCTGGGAGACTTACCAGCTCCAAAGCTTCTTCCCCTGCCCCCCACTCCACCCCCATCAGGGGCAGCGCGTGCTGGTGCCCTCGGCCGGGGGCTCCACGCAGGCCTCAC
>NW_010261522.1:467-1584 GCF_000690775.1 Eurypyga helias
GCCCGCTCATCCCGGCCATGGGCCGCTTGTTTTCCAGCCGGCAGAGCAGGGAAATGGCAGACTGGCAGATGAATTTCCCTTGCAAATTGCTGCTCGGGCCCTGTCCCAGGCTCTCGGCGTGGTGTCACAGCCTGCTCCGGAGTGCCAGGATGACGGCTGATAAGGAAGAAGGATGCTCCCGCAGCACACAGCCCGGCTCCCTGCCTGGCCTTGAGCACTTCAGCATCCTCTCAGGCCGTTTCTCCTTGGAGATCAGGATGTCCCTGGATTTTCCCCTCCAGCAAGCAGCCCTGAAGGTGATGCTCTGCCCCGATACCTGTGCAGATGACCCCAGCATCTTCGTGGTGGCCACAGTTATGGATGCCCCAGCCGAGGCTGTAGAAGGAAGGGCTCGCTGCCATCGCAGTTGACATTGTCCAGGAGGATACGCCCCGTGCCATAGCCGAAATAGGCGTTGCTCTTGTAATCCAGGGCTTGGCCACAGCCCACCTGCTTGCACACCACGCTGGCATCGCTCAGGCCCCAGTCGTCGTCACAGACGGTGCCCCAGTTCCCGCGGTAGAAGATCTCCACCCGGCCTTGGCAGGTGTCGGTCCCGCTCACCAGACGGATGCTGCCGTCGCCTGGAGGGGGGCGGCACGCAGTGAGAAGGACATTGCCTTCCCCAGGAGGTCACCGCACGTGCCACGGCACCACCACGCCACCGAGCTTGGAGCTGTCCCTGCCCGCGACGGCAAAGACACCGGGCGAGAATCGGTGGGGAAAGGGGGATGTTTTAGGGCAATACGGCTGATGGGAGCTCGGTGAACCTCTGGGATAGGGTTTGGCTGTGGCTGGCACAAGGATGGGGTCCCTGGGGGTCTGCCTCTTGGAGCTGGAGAGTCGGGGTGTTTCACGGAGGGGCGGTGGGTGACAGGTGGGGGATGCTGCTCCCCACCAGCCCTCAGCCAGGAGGGGCCCCGCAAGCGACGGCGCGCAGCTTACTTTCCCCATCCTGTACCAGGGCTGTGAGGGTCCTGCTGGTCAGTCCTTCGCTGGCTTGTGTGGGCGAGAGCTCTGCAGAGGGAAGCGGAGAGGTGGCACCCGTCGCTGCCCTCACGGTCCCTTCGGAACCCGG
>NW_010261522.1:1599-1943 GCF_000690775.1 Eurypyga helias
TTCGCACCCCGTCTCCGACCCCTGCCCTGCCGGCTGCCCGCCCCCCAATCCCCCACCCACACCGGGACGCAAGAGGGTTTGCACCAAACCAGCCCCCATGGGGAAAGGACGAGGGACTTGCAGTTGTGCTGCTCTGCCCAGGGTTATCCGTCAAGAATCAGGGGCCCACCTCTTGTGGGATTTGGATTCAAAATCATGGCATAAATATAGAAAAAAAGTGTACTTTGATTTTCCTGCTGGTTTTACCTACATTTCCTTACAATGTCGTTTCAAGCTACCGTACTGCCCGTCTTGTCCCAGCTCCCCGGCTGGGCTGGTGGTGCGGGGAGCTGGAGAGGAGTGGA
>NW_010261522.1:2072-2602 GCF_000690775.1 Eurypyga helias
GCAGAAAGCTGGCTCTCGAAAGCTTCCACGCGGCACGGGTGGGCAGCACCTTCCCTAGGGGTCTGCTGCTCGGGCCAAACTCCTGCAGCTCCTCTGAGGGCCACCCCGGAGCATCTCCCGGTCTCCTTCATCAGCCTGCGTCACCTAAGGGTGCAAGCTGCTCCTCTACCCTCAGATCCACCTCCCCCACCTCCTTCTTCAGTGCATGCTCTCTCCAGCAGTGCCTTGATTCAGGGTTCCCGCTCAATCCATGACCTCCTTTCCCTGGTTGCTGCTGCTCCAACCCACTGGCAGCACCCCCCTTCCCAAGCCCCGCTCCCGAAAAACACAGGGATGGACCGAGCGGTTGCAGGCCTGGCCGAGCTCCGGGTCTGCACAGTCTCGCCTTTATGGGTCATCGACTCATGGCCGATGAGCAAACCCTACGTAGCTACGCAGGAGGAACGCGTAGGGTACAGAGGGGTCGGCACGGAGCCGTCCCACTTTCACATGCCGCGTTCAAACACTTTCCACTGCTTTTCTCACCTCCA
>NW_010261522.1:2613-19582 GCF_000690775.1 Eurypyga helias
GGAAAAGCTCAGCAGTTTAAAGGAAGGCAAGTCAAAAGGGGAAAGAGCAGTTGGGCAGCGGCTGACTCAGAGGCAGGAGCGTGGGTGGGCACATGCTCTTCCTCCAGGGATGGAGCGGGAGAGGCTGCAAAGTCCCTGAGCTGGGAGTGACGGGGAGCACAAAACAGGCTGGTCACCCTATGGAGCACCAGCATGCTGAGCTGGAAGACGGCCTGGATTGAGGGAAGGGCTGGAGGGAGGCTGCAGAGGAGGTTTGGCTGACCCAGGCTCAGAGGAGCGGGCTCTGAGGTACGACACTTGGGCTCCCCCAGGGTGTCTGCAAGCACCAAGGCTCGCAGCACCGCAGGCACCCCCTGCTCTCCTTGCCTCCCTCTTACCGTTGCACACGACAGCCACGTCTTCGTAGTGGTAGCAGTTGTGGATGCCCCAGCCGTGGCTCCAGCACTCGCTCAAGGCTGCTTCCCGGCCCTTGCAGTCCACGTTGTCCAAGAAGATGGGTCCGCTCCCTTGGCCGAAGGTCATGGCGGGCGGGAGGGTGATGGCGTGGCCGCATCCCAGCTGGTGACACACCACGTTGGCATCCACAATGTCCCAGTCGTCATCGCAGACTGTGCCCCAGGAGTCGTTGTAGAGGATCTCCAGTCGGCCCTGACACCGGCTGGGCCCGTTGGCAAGACGTATCTCTGGAATGACGGGCAGAGAGAGGTCCCTCAGCGGGCAGCCAGCCCATCCTGGGGCCAAGGAGGTGACAAACACCCGGTGGGTGCCATGGGGGGGGCGTGAGCCCTCTCTGCACCAAATCCCTGCTCCTTAAAGGCAATGGTGGCCCTTCACAACCCACAAGGAGCTGCTGGTTGCTGCTGCCCACTGGATGGTGAGGCACGGGCTTCTCTTTGTCCGCTGGAAGCAGCGGACATGAAGACTGCACACAGCTCAATACATAAATGAGATGAACCGTCACCCCATCATCTTGCCTACTCACGGCCTGGGCAGTAACCCGGTGGGGAAGAAGAAAGCAGACACACAACATCACGTGATGCCATATGATGCGAGTGACACGTGATGTAATTAGCAAATTGTTATTAGCCTCAGCGAATGTGTCTGGAGCTGGTGCCACTTAGGAGTCGGTGGGATGGAGATGATCTCTCAAGCTGCTGGCGATGGGGGGGCAGGCCTGGAAGCATCCCTGGCCTGCCACATTAAGGGAATTGCTCGCTTAGGCATGAGGAATGGCACAGGGACAGGGACTCGGCAGGAGGTGGCAAAATTCCTCTCTCAGGATAATAAGCGGAACAGGGATAACAAAGAATCTTTATTTCCTTTCTGTAATAGAAATTTAGCTTTTTGTCGCTGCTTTTTGTCCAAAACCAATATGCTTCCTTTTTGAAATTCTCCAAACCCCATTTTTAACAAACAAACAAACAAACAAACAAACGGCATTTTTTTCAACTACAAAATTTTCTAGAGGAAAGCAACTTTAAGAGAAGAATCTCACCTGGGAATGGCAAGGGCCCAGGCTCAGAGGTGTTGCCTGCAGGGAAAAAGGAAAAGGATCAGATCTCCCCAATGTCCTCGCAGCAAGCAGAGGAGGGATGTGGCTCAGAGGGTGACGGCAGCAGGGATGTGGGTTGACCCGGCAGCCCCCTGGACCCTTCCCTTTTATGCACAGACCTGAGTGTTTTAGGGGAAAAAATACTCCCCCTGGCACAAGGCATCATTCCATCTGCTTCGCAGATGGGGAAATTGAGGCTCCATGGTGGGACTGTGCTTTAAGTCCTGGTCCACCCTTGTTGGTGCAGCTCCCCAGGATGCAGTGTGGATGGGGGGTGCCATTGCTGACCTGCTGTGAGCCCCAGGCACCTCCTGTACCCTCCTGCCCCATCTCCCCATGGAAAACTCAGGGTGTGGGATGGGAAGGAGGAAAACCAGTCCTGCCTGGCACAGGAAACTCGCTGGAGATCTGATGGAAGATGCTGCACTGGGAATCCCGATGTGCATTTTAATTCCGGTGTTCTTTTTTCCCCCAGCAAAGTCTGTTTTCCCAAGCTCTGTATTTATACGTACGTACCAGCACGCCTGTTGACAGGATGCAGCCACCTTCCGGGATGGGAACGGGCAGTCCTGGAGAGCTGCAGGCAGGATAACCCTTCCGGTGGGGCACGGGGGGAGCCCTGCTCTGCAGCCCACACTCAGGGCCACAGCCTACAAGGCACCAGTGGGTTCGGACTGGGGTGGGGGATGGAGATGTAGGTGCCCACCCCCCCACCTGCCACCCTCTGGGGTGCATGGCATCTCGCACCAGGTGCCGGTGGCACCGTCAGCTGCTCAAGGAGAAGGGGTGCCTTAAAAACTGGGAGGGAGCGGAGGGGAGCACAGCCATGGTTCCGAGCCCTCCCGGCGACTGGAGCCCAGGGGATGCTGCTGAGAGCTTTACGAGAGTTTGCGGCAGGGATGTCTTCCACAAGTGAGAAGGAGCTCGGTGGAGCAGAGGGAGCAAGAGTCTGGAGGGGAGGGACTCCTCCATTGTCTTCCCAATTAAACCTAAATGCTTTCATGTGGCAGTAGGGGGAAATCCAGGTGCTGCTCAGCTCCTGCAACACCAGGGGTGGTGTAATCCAGGGGCGTCGGGAAGTCAGGATGGGGTGTCTGGTTCCCAGCCAGCTCAGGAAGGGCAGCAGCAGGTTTGCAATATGCAGCGTGCCGTCGGGCAATAGCTGGGGCTTTCCTTTGGGTCACAAACCCACGTTTATCCTATTGTTTTCCAGCCAGCCTCACCACTTCAAAGAACCTGACTTAAGGGGTTACGTTGGCCAGGCCACATCCACCACCCAAGGGAACGAGGGGGGTGAGAGTTTGGGGACACAGACAGACAACAGGTGATTTTTGCCCTGGGTCTTTAATTCCTATTTAGTTCTCAGCCCTCTCTGACCAGTATGAACAAGCAGCATCCAGAGGGAGCTGAACGCTTGCAGGATGCATCCCCATCCCAGTCAGCTGGCTTTAAATAAGGACTCTGAAAGCACCCTGCCAGCAGCCCCGCATCCAGGGATATGGATGCTCAGGGCGGAACGTGGCCAGAGCCAAAGCTCCCCCTGGGAACACACTGCTCCATCAGGCTGGGCCCTCTCCCACAGTTTGGGTGTTATTTGGGCACAAAAACCCTCTCAGCCCCAGTTCAGGGAGATGCAGTGTCCCAGCCTGGGGCACTGAGGGCTCCAGCTTGTCCAGGGGTCACAGCAAAATGATCACCATGCCCTCGGGGACAGTGGATGAGGATGGTGGCTGGACCTCGTGGATGTCCCCGTTGATGTCCCTGCAGATGCCCCAGGAATTTGCAAGCCCTCAGCAGATACTCGAGGGCTGCAGGGATCTCCTCCGGCATCCAGGGTACCTGGGGCTCGGCACTCTGGCTGCACAGGCCTCTCCCATGGATGACACCTTCCAAACAAATGAAATCCCTCCACGCTAATTCCAACAGCCAAGGGCTGATCAAGGGTGGTGGCTCCGTGGCCTCTTTTCCTACCCCTGGTTTGGACCAGCCCTGTCCTGCTTCATGTTCAGCAGTGACTTGAAGGTCCGGAGATGGATGTCCCCGCCGTGAGAAGCAGCGTGAGCCTGGAGGGGACAGTTGAGCAGACGAACACCCTCCCTTTTGCCTTGCTAGGACGTGTCCTGGGAGACCATTGAGTCAGCTACAAAACAGTGTTGTCAAAGAACGACCTAAAACCCCCAAAAGAAATGAGAGTAAGGCAACTGCTGGGCTCTAACTACGACTTAGCGCCCAGGAGCAGGGGCTGGGAGTGAGAAGCCACCCGTACCTGGGATGAACAATGGCAGCCAGGGAGCTCTGGTGCTGCTGCCCTCCCCAGCCACCTCAGGCAGGCCCGGACAGGCTGGAAAGTGATGCTGGGATGCTGGCAAGAACTGGGAATTAAACAGGAGAGACCAAGGGGCCAGAGAGGCTGGATCCCTGAAGGAGAGGATGGGGAAGGACACAGCAGCCCTGTGGGCTGGATAATAGGAAAGAGGTAATTCAGATCACCTCTGCACCAGAAATGTGGAGATGCAAGGCTTTTTAGGAAGAGTGTTTGATCCTGGTTTGTATTGATTTTTAACACCTAGTCCGCTCCAGTGCTGAAAAGGCAGTGGATAAAAAGGGCATTGTTAAATATTCAACATTCATCTCCCTTTAAGTCAAAATCAAAGCTCTGAAATATTCATTTGAGAGCATCCTCCAGCAAAGTCAAGAGAGACCTGAAAAAATATGCCTGATATGTCTACATTAATGAGGAACGAGAGGAAGCCGGTATGTGTTGAGAAGAGAGCGGGCCCTCCGCACTTCTCTGATCCAGCTTCACAAAGCCAAAAGAAAAGGGGAAACCAGCTCAAGTAAACATCACCGCTCTCTGGGCACAGAGCTAAATAAAGCCGACAAATGGGAAGACAAACTGCCCTTCGTTAGCGACTTAGCGGTGCCCATTAACGAAGAGAACCGGGAGAGCCCAGCAGTGCAGGGGACAGCGGCAGAGCCAGTGGGGTCACCCCGTGGTCCCCACACCACAGGCAGCTCGGAGGGGGGAAGATGGGAAGCTCCAGCTGAGGAGATGAGAACTGTAAAACCTGATTTAATCCAATTAAGGTGTCTGACTACACCTTAATTGCCTGCTTTTTGGCTGGCTTTGTCTTGGCAGAGCTTTGTTGAGGCAGGAAGGTGTTACCAACCGCCTGGCTGCAATTACACTGATGAAGTCACACCAGGATAATTACGCTGCCGCAGCGCTCGTGCGGACCCTCACCCGAGAGCAGAAATGGCTTTTTCCAGTTCCAGTTAAATGCTTCCTGGCCTGGCCGGACAGTAGTGGCTCAGGACTGAAGACAGGGATGGGCGCTCATCGCACCCATCGCCTCAGCAGGACCAGTCCCACGGCTCCCATCCCACTGCCTGCTGTGGGGTCAGCCCTGTGCCATCCTGTTGCTGGCAGCTGCCTGCTCCGGCTCCTGCCTGCTCCAGCGTCTGTCTGCTCCAGCGCCTGCCAGCCCTGAATGCTGAACTTGCCATCATGCACAGGTCACAGTGGGGGATCAGAGCTGGACCATCCCTGCGCTCCCTCCATCCCTGTGCACACTCAGTGCCGCTGGGGACATTGTGATATTCCTGCTCATGGCTCCCTGTGATGAAAATCTGCCCACCGATCTGAGGCCAGGAGGGAGATCATGGGTCCCTAAAATTGCCCCCTCCCACCACACCACGCAGGAGCTCACCAGTGGGGCTGAGGAGGAGAAGGAGGACCATGGGTGGCATCAGGGGGAAAGGCAGTACCCCAATGTCCAGTTTTCCCACGCCGTGCCGGCTGGCTGGACAGGGACCGAGCCTCATTGCTGCACCGTGGTCCTCCCGCAGACGGGTGAGCAGAGGAGGTTGTCCCTGAAAGATGCAGGCAGCGGTGTTAGTGCTGATGGCCAGGCGAGCCCTTGCCCCAGCAAGGGCCATGCAGGACCTGCAAACAACTCCTTCCTTGGCACTTGCTGGAGCAGTGACCAGGAGTCACATGAAAAATAACTCAGGTTGGATTTATGGAAAAGAAGGGATTTTTTTTTTGAGTGGCAAGATGGAGCTGCAGGGCCTCATCCCACCAGTGAGACAAAACTGGAAGCAGCGAGAGCCTCAGGGCTGGGCTGCTGCACGGGCAGAAGGATGGACCTCAGACCCTCCAGGACACCTGAATGTGGAGCCTCAGAGCCCTTGCCCAGGGTCTTCAGCCCCCAAGACATTCAGGGAACCATCCAGTTTGCATCCACATGGAGCTTGTCCTCCTGTTCTACATGAGGCTATAAGCAAACCCCATAGCACGTATAGACCATATACCCCATACCACACATGGGTAAACTGAGTCACACAGCAAATCCAGGCAGAACTGGGAAGCAGCTCCCCATCCACACAAACCCGAAAGGCACTTCCTAAACCATGGAGTGGCCCTAGTGCTCCAGCAAGTCACATCACACAATCCCCTTTGGAAAGGGATGGCGCTTCATTTCACCTCCAGCCAGGCTGCCCACCCCATGTCCCCCCCGCAAGGCTGCTCCGGCTCTGCCGGTGGGAAACGCTCAGCTAAAGCCCAGCCTGGACACAGCCGTGGCTGACTCTGCTTGGCCTCGCTCCTCTCCCTCCAGCGGGCTCCTGGAGTCCATGCCCACCTCCTCCTGCCTGAAGAGGGCACCTGCTCCATGGGTGGCACAGTCTCCCTGCTCCCGGGGGCCCTTTCTGTTGCCCAGCCTGTGCTGGGGTCCCCATAGGGTCCCACCAGGCAGCAGGTGGTCAAATATGGCACTTGAGCTACCAAAACGCCATTGGGTCCCTTGCACCCATCTTTCTTCCTCACCCCATGACAAGTTAATGCACCCAAGAGCTCCCCAGGGAAGCTCCAATCCCTGGTCCCTCATGTCCCTCAAGACCTCTGTACCAACCACCCACCATGAGACCTCTGTGCCTCAGCTGGCACATTCCCAGGGGCTTTACCCGGAGAACCCTGTTGCCTCCACGCATCGTTATCCCAGGAAAGGCATTTCTGTGGGAAGACAGAGATTTCTGGGGTCTGACAGGACAACCCCATTCACCTGGGGATGGAGACACAGACTCCATGGGGATGAGATGGGAAGCAAATGGAATTATCAGGCAGAAAATGAGGAAGAGATTAAATATCATAAGATACCATTTCCCCTTTATTTACTGCTCCCTTCAGAAATTCCTGCCCACGTGCTGGATTTCGAGCTCTGTTTCACTCACGCCCTGTTGGGGAGTGGGAGGGGGGCTGATCCTGCTCTCCGTTACACCTCTGGGAAGCCGGAGCAAGGTCCCAGCCACCCCAGGAGTTGGCCTGACAGCAGTGAGCACTGGAGGAGGAGTGCCATCGTGAGGATGCTTTCACACGCTGGCTCCAAAGCCAGGTTGTAAATCTCGGCTACGCAGAGCCCTAAAACGAGTCCCTCCGGCCGACGCAAGTCACGACATCTCCTGAAGGGATGGGCAGGGGCTGCTGCTGCTGGAGGCATCTACTGATGGTCAGAAACTTGGGAAAGGATGTTGAAATCTGTAGCGGTGACCAAACACCCCCCTGCTGTGGAATCCCCTCATCCAGCCTTTCACAGCTACTGGTTTTCCAGTGTGGAGGCACCGGGTGGGAAGAGCTCCCAGGTGGGACCACGGGCCAGTGCCGTGTCCACGCAGCCAAGACCACAGGTTGGGAGGGCTCCCAAGCCTCCAGACCAAGCCTTTGACTTCGTTGCCTGCATGAGCAAGAGGCGAAGGTAGCACAGTGCTGGGGGCGCAGGATGGAGCCCCGGTGGATGGGATATGGCCCCGTCCCACCTCCCGCTCTCACCGCTCAGCTCCTGCTGACCGAGCCGCAGGAGGAGACCCGCCAGCAGACAGACAGCCCGGTGATGGGGGAGGAAGATCAATCTACTCTCTAAGGTGGTGGTTTTCAATACTCCATTCATCCCTCCTGCGGCACCGAATAATGTCGCCTTTTGTCCCGCCGGCCCTCCCCGCTCTCTGGTGGGGCAGGGCGGACAGACGGCCCCTCCGCCATCCTGCTCCCGCCAAAGCCCAGTGGCATGTCCTGCTCTCAGGGACGCTGTCATCGCTGTGCCTGAGCCAGCGCGTTCCTGCGCCCTGGCAGGGCGGCAGCGGGCATTAACCGCTGCAATGCTGTGCCACGGCCTCCCCCTGAAAGGTAAACCCCGTCTTCCCTTCTCTGTCTGGGCTTTTCCACCTGCTTCTCCATCCTCACCCATCTTCTGCTGCAGACTGAACCCCCTTTCCCTGCACCCGGGTGTGTCGGGGCCCTTTAAGAATGCCTATAGATTAAAAACTGCTTTTGAGCCATAATGAACCATCATGGCATGATAGCAAAGCGCTGCTGAGAGAGTTGATGAACGTAGGTTTCTGAAAATGCCTTCAAACTGAAGACGTCCCAGCTGCGAGGGGTTCTATAAAACAAGCCCCAGCCACGCACCTGATGGAGAAAGCAGCATCCCCCCTGCACGCCCCCGTCCCGCACAAGCGCAGACCACCGCATCCGCGGCAAAACATGCAGGGTAGGAGCTGGGCTCTAACGTGGGGTGCGGAAAGTCCCTGCTTTCACCCCAAATAACACCCACCACAGCAGACACACTGTGCCCAACCAGCTCTGCCCTCGGTGCAAACCCCCTCCTCCCGCCTGGACACAAGACCCCACGGTCCTTTGGCCCCTTTGGTCCCCCTTGGCCACAGCTGGGCCAACCCCCCTGCTCTCTGTCACTTCTTCCACTTTTCAATTATTCAAGCTACTTCACAAAAAATTACAGTCTTTTAGCTGCCACCACCCCGCCAGATCATTATTTGTAATTACCACACTGACCTAAAGAAAAGCATTGTAAATCCACTTACCTGTTTGGTATTTTCTTTCCAGTATAAAGATGGGTTTATTGAATCCCCCCCAAAAAAGTGTTCTCTTTTGAAGCAAAGGAAAAGGCTGGCCAATTAGTTAATCTTTTAAAAAATAATTGTTGAAATGAATATTCCTTCTTATCCCAGGGGAGAGGTCATGGGGATAAGGCAGGAATTTTTTCTTTAGGTGAGATTTTGCTTAGTAAATTTTAAAAAACCTCACACACACCCAAAAAAAAAAAAAAAGAAAGAAAGAAAGAAAGAAGGAAGAGAAAAAAGATCTTATCCATCAACCGAACAGCTCCAGACCATCATCCCTGTGCACCTTGGGGCTGGGAGGTGGCTGCTGCCCGCTGGGTCGCAGCTCTAACGCGGGACGGCAGCCCTGCATCCCATCCTGGGGCAGATCATCCGGAAGGCAAAGGAGAAGGAGAGGGAGGAGGAGGGGGGAGAAGAAGAGGAAGAAGGAGAGAGGGAGGAAGAGAGGGAAGACCTCTAAGGAGACATGGTGGGGAGGGAATGGCTCGGGTTTCAGGAAGGCAGGCAGGGACGCATCCTTAAATTGGGTGCTGGCAGAGCCTGGGTTACGCCTCAGGGGAAGGGAGAAGCTCTTTCAGAGAATTTGGGCTTTCAGCTCCTTCCCACCTCCCTCTTTTCTGAATGCCCCTGGAGAGGAAACCAGCAATAACTATCTGGCTGGAAAGATTTCTGTCTCGATGCCTGAGCCAGCTCGGGGATGCAGCCGGAGGGGACGGTCCCAAGCCTCCTGCTCTGCCCAGAGTCTGTGGGGACTGCTTGCAACAGGCCCCACTCCTCCTGCAAAACATGGTCCTTGCCACCTCTTCCTGGGCAAGAAATTGCCTTCAAAGATGATTTTTTTGCAGGATTTTTCCTGCCTGGCCACCCCAGGCAGCTGAGGACATTAGGGAGACCTGCCATGTCCTTGCAGTCTCAGCCCTTTGTGAGGGATGTTCATACCCCGGGGCTGGAAACCCTTCCCATCCACCTCCACCACCTCATGTGCTACATATTCATGTGGTCTCTTTCAGCTCCCAACTGGGTCAAATTTCTTTATTTTAAAGGGAAGTGTGTATTTAACCATTTTTAAAGCATGCTGGCCACACTTCTCTGGATACAGCCCAGGATACGGTTGGCTTTCTGGGCTGCCAGCGCACACGGCCGGCTCATGTCCAGCTTTTCACCCCCAGTCCCCCAAATCCTTCTCCTCAGGGCTGCTCTCGATCCACTCTCCACCCAGCCTGTCCTTGTGCTTGGGATTGCCCCGACGCACATGCAGGACCTTGCCCTTGGCCTTGTTGAACTCCATGAGGTTGGCATGGTCCCACCTCTCCAGCCTGTCCAGGTCCCTCTGGATGGCATCCCTTCCCTCCAGTGTGTCCACACACCACACAGCTTGGTGTCATCAGCAGACTTGCTGAGGGTGCACTCGATGTCACTGATGAAGACACACAGCACTGGTCCCGACACCGACCCCTGAGGAACAGCAACAACCATTGCAAGTAAAAGCCTGACACTGCAAGACTCAGGTCTCAGCAGCCTTGAAAGCAACAGAAAAAGGACCCCAAATGTACTGGGTTTCCTAGTTTTGTGAATTCTGAAGCTCCCCAGCAATTTCAGGAGTCTGGAGTGCTTTTGGCTTTGAACACATCAATCCTAGGATCAGTGGGATTCCTGTCCCCGCTGTCGCAGGAGGCAGCAGTTGCTCTTGTTGCTGCATTGCTCATTTACTCCTGCACAAAGCCCAGACCCATAAACACCCTTAAACGCCTGGACTTCGTGTTTTAACTCAGTACAAAGCAGGCTGCAGCTACAGCCATCACTAACTGCACGGTTGCCCATCTGCCATTACTTTCCGTAATTCAGTAATTAGCAATTAGGCATTTACTTCTTATTTCCCAGTAGCAGCAGAGTTATAATTAGCCAGATCGCAAATGCAAGTTTCAAAGGTGCCTTTTAAGTTTGTTTTGCCTAAACTTTGACAAATTCCCTGACATCCTGGCTAGCTGCCAGGGCCCATGGGCTGGAAATCATCCACCTCAGCATCGATCTGCAGCCAGACTTTGCACACCAAGCACAAGCCACCCTAAACGCCCAGGGGTAAGGTCAGGAGCTCGAAGATTCTCTCCACCCTCTCCGTGATTTCTTGGAGCATCTGAGCAGCATCACAGACGTTTCCCAGGCCTGCATCACTGCTGCATATGCTTTGAGTGGCTTGGCAGAATCAGACTCTGGGCTTCCGCTGCTCCGAGGAAGGGAAAACACAGCCAGCCTTATTCAGGGAACAGTCACAACATAAGAAAGGCTAATTATGAAACCCCACAGGGCAGCAGCACTGTTCTCTTGTTTGCTAGGAAAAAAACCTCTTTTTGTCCTTCATGAGGGTCCTGCTGCCTAGTCCCTCAGGGACATCGGTGATGCTCATGGGACAGTGACTTCTGGGGGGGGTCAGGGTGGTGTAGAGCCATGCCCACGTCCACGCAGCATCTGCCACGGATGGCTTCCTAGGGCGACGGGGCGGATGGCACCTACAGCAGCTGTCACCAGATCTCTCTTCTGTGCTGGCGGCTCGGTCACGGGTGGAAGCTGGGGAAAACCAGCGGCTCACAAACCACAGAGCTTCCAGAGAAAGGAAAAGAGAAAAGACCTCCCTTTTCAACGAGCTGGTGAGATATAGAGAGGAGAGAGAAACCCATTTGTATGCGCTACGCCTTTGCCAGGAAATACGTTGGTGATTTAGAAGAAAAGCCTGGTGCAAAACAGAAAAGCCACAAGCTAAATCAAAAGGCATCTTTTTGCCGGCAGGAGGAAAGGACGGAGCTGTTCCTCACGACACCAGCTGCTGTGGTGAGCCATTAGCCGGGTTATAATGAATGACAAGTTTCCCCTGCTGATTACTGAGCTAAATCACGACATTTAGGGGTTTCCTTCCCACTGCCATGTGCATTTTGGGGAGCGCCGGCGTGAAGGATGCTGTGCCTGCAGCTGGATGGAGCCTCCCCTCCTTCCACGCCTTCCTGCGTTCCTGCTGCCTATCTATGGGCAGTGGATGGGACCCTGAGACTGGGGTCCTGGGAGAGGAGCTCTCACACCCCAAACCAGCCAGTGGCCAGCAGCCTTAGGAGAAGGGAAAGCTGGAAGTGGAGCACAAGAGCATTTCAATTTCCATGTCCCGGCATCAAGCCCAGCCTCGGTGCTGCTGGAGCCGCAGTCCCAGCACACCCCAGTACTATTTGGTAAGCCAAGTGCTAATTTTAACGTATTTTCTGGCAGCTGGGAAGCACCGACGGAAGGGCAGGGCTGCAGGAAGGGCAGCGGCAGCCCCCAGAGAGGCTGAGCATTGCCCTCGGCTGCAGCAGGCTGGAGCTGAGGGAGAGGTACCCATCCCCTCCCCGGACAAAATCACCTTTGTTCCTCCCGGTAATCTGCTTCCTGACCAACGTGCTGCAGGAACCACCCTGGCCAGGTGAGAAAGAGCAGCCCAAGGACACGGTGCTGACAGGCAGCTCTGCGGAGCGCCAGCTGATCCGTGCCATGGGCTCCGGCCAACATCCAGAGATGCAGAGGAGCCGGCACAGACTGCAGGGTGGAAGAGGGGATGGGAACGCACTCGCTGTGGACCATTAGCTTTGGGGTACACCTCTAACTCCCTCCCTTTTCCGCATCCCCTCTCTGGGGTGAAACCTCAGCCTACACTGGGCTCCCGGCAGCGGGATCCTATGGGACAACAGCCACTTATACACCACGTTTGTTGGGATCAGTGCTCGGCTGCTCCTCCGCTCGCGTCTGCCAGCAGCGGGGACCAGGGGCTGCCCGCTCCTGCCTCTCTTACTGGTGTTGGTCGGGACTGCCGCAGCTGAAGTGCTTTTAAACAGAGGCCAGCCAGCTCGGCCCGTGCCGAAGCGTGTGGTCGAGAAGGGGTGACCAGCCTGGGGACAGGCAGACTGACGTGACAGACGGGGTGGATGGCGCTGCTGGCCAGCACGGGGACCTGCGTGGGATGGAGATGCCGTGTCCGAGCCTGATGCTTCTTCCAGGCTGATCCTGAAAGCCTCCAGGTGCAAGGGCTGCCCAAGGCTCTCCGGAGGGAGGGAGAGAAGGAGGGAGGGATGGATGGAGGGATGGAGGGATGGCAGGCAATTCCAGCTGCCGCACGGATGAGTGGCACTAGGTGGCACACATTTTCAGGCAGAAACGTTAGAGAGTGCTGGGAGAGGCGTTGGGTTTGGGCAGAGAGCCAGGCTCTGCCTGCTCCAGGGAGCCAAAGCGATGGGCAGAGCAGGGAGAGCGCTGTCCGTAATTAGCGCTACCGGCGAGGTGAGGACAGCCAGAGCAGGCGAGACGAGCACACGAAACAGGGGACTCGGCACCAGCGGTTCCTTGGCTGGATTTTGCAAAGGCAGGGATGGAGAGAGACCTTTATCAGGGCCTGTGGTGACCGGACAAGGGGCAGGGGCGCTAAACGGAAAGAGGGTAAATGTAGTTTGGTCATAAGTAAGAAATATTTTATGATGAGGGTGGTGAGACAAGGGAACAGGTTTCCCAGAGAAGCTGTGGATGCCTCATCCCTGGAAGTGTTTAAAGTCAGGTTGGATGGAGCTTGACGCCACTTAATCTGGTGGAAGGTGTCCCTGCCCACGACCAGGGATTGGACTAGATGGTCTTCAGGGGTCCCTTCCAACCCAAACCATTCACAATTCCATGATTTCCCCAGAGAAGGCAGGCAGTAGGGCACAGTGAGGTTAGCGCACCTCACGGAACATCTCCCACCACCAGCTGGGACCAGGGACACGTCCCCTCCGGCAGGCAAATCCCAGGTGTCAGAGAGCAAGGTCACCAGTAAAAGTGGGACGGCCATAACAGACCCCATCTCTGCGTTGTCTAATCGGTCCCTGGCAGGGACCAGCAACAGCTGCTGCAGAGGAAAATGAAACGAAATTTCACCTATTATCCTCTGCCTGCAGAGGAATTTCTTTCTAATTCCTGTCACTTTGGGTTTGTCTGCTGAGGGAAATTAATCTGAAATCAAGCGGGCTGTGAATTCTGAGTGCCGCAGCAAGCCTGAATAGCTTGGACAGACAGTTTTCTAAGTGGCTGGGCTATTCCCTGGAGCACCAGGCTAACCCTGGCAATTTAACAGAGCCTCAAGCATCAGGTCTGATACACATTAGTGTAGGACCTTGAGTCAAAAACATGTGAGATGGAGCAGCCATGAAGGAATTAATTCAATAGCCTTCCAGCCTCGCTGCAAGAAAAGCAACAGGGAGAAGACAAATATTTGGCTCGTTACCTTCCTGTGTGGATGGCTCACACAGAAGGTGATCCCGTGTTGGAAGACTCGCGGCTTTGTATATGGATTTGAGAGCGTGCAGAGAAGGTTGTTCATGTGTGTGCAGGTGGAAAACAAGGGATCCAGGTGAAAAACAAAAAGCATAAGGGACTGTGTTAAACTCTGTGGATCATTAGAGTAAAAACCATATCAGATCTCCTATCAAATGTTGTGGCAGACGGTGAGGACGATGAGGCCTGCATCCCTGTGAAGAGCAAACAGGGTCCCTAAGGAGAGCCAGACACTTCAAGCTCAAAGAGCATCGAGCATCTTGGCAGCCACCCTCACACAAAATACTTGAAGGAATTGGTGCAGTGGGGTTTGATGGGCCCAGGATTCATGCTGCACGTGGTGCCTCAGCTCTGCTAACCCCTTCCAGGGTGTTGGACTGCCACGGGGTACAGGGAGAGCTGTGGGAAGAGGGTGACTGAGGTTCAGCAAAGCGTTTCTGCTGCTGAGATGAGACACCTTGGCTGTCTACTGTGCCCTGCAGAGCCTTCCACCTGCCCTGGTGCAGGATGTCCAACCAGAGCAGCTCATGAATCCCTGCTCAAGAATAAATAATAAAGAATAACATATTCTCATAATAAATAAATAAATAAATCCCATAGCTTAGCTCATGCAATTTTAGACTTTCCCCACAGCTCAGTCACCACCTGGAGAGTTTATCCCCATCGTACAGCCCTTCCCTCTTCCCACTAACGACACCCAGTGCACCTCTGCTCTCCCGCAGCCCTGCAGCCCTTATCTGTAACACCCTTCACACCCCGTACCATCGCCCAACGCCCTGGCCCAGCTTCCCTCACCAGCCAGGACTCCTTGCTCCTCACACGCAGCATCTCTTTCTCTCCCAGCCATGCCGCGTAGCTCTTCCAGGCCCAACATCATCTATTTGTCGCCATCCTCGGTTCTCCCTGAAAACTTTTCCTATTTGGGATCAGAGAGTATTTAATGCCTGTCTACCTGTGCAATTGCACAAATCAGAATCTGCTCCCAACACGGCTTCATAAAACGTACTTATCTATTTTTCAGGCTTGTGTGTATCAAAGTAGAAAGGAAAAAAACCCTTCGCATCACTCTTCGGTTCCTGATTACAGCCTCAGGGACCGGAATTCTAAGCACCTGAGTTGTAAATGGGAAACTTATTGCTTAAACAGTCACATTACAAGCAGGCTATCAATCACATTTGGCAATTATTAGTACTCTGTGAGTATTTTGAACTCAAGTATGTGACAGTCTCATCCATCCTGCCACAGAGAAATTCGTGGGCATTTGCATACGAGGCTGAACTGCAGGGAGGTAGGGCTCTGGAGGATTTTTAACGCAGCTGCAATGGTTATGTGCTCGGCATCATACATTTTCTGCAAGCAGAAAGCTGACCCTGTATCAGCACCGTAAAGTTGAGTCCCACGTATTTAACCCGGGAAGCAGAGTTTTATATCATCCCTCCATGCCTATGGTGTAAGGTGGTTCTATATGGTAATTTTGCTACAATTACTGAGTCCAAGCATAAGGTATTTTATTTTTATAAGCCTTTGGAGCAGCTCTGGGGAAGGTGCATCACGGCACGTGGTGGGTGAATCAGCGCTGCTGGGTGTAAAGTCCAGGGAAGTTTAAAGTCACTCGATAAGGACCGGTGAACGCTTCCTGACCGTGACGTGTCTTGGTGGTGGCTTTGACTTCTGCTCCTGAAGCACCCACCAAGGGAAAAACCCAGGTGGGGTCTGACCTACCTCCGACGCCATGTTAAGAAGCAATCCACCCATCCGCAGGCTGTTCCAGAACGAACGTAATCTCTAAATGAACACGTACGTCGCGCACGGGGTCGGTGGTTAGAGATACCTGCTCCATGCACACGTTATATTTAATGATCCTCATCCCCTGTGCAAACAACGCACATGGCAATGATCTCCAGGGCGTTGTTTCTGGTTTACGTGAATGTAAATGAAACCGAAAATTACTGTCCTCAAGGCCGTAGGTGATCAATCGCCGGCTGGTTCTGGCTCCGGGTGGCTGCAGCCCCCCTGGACTCGCACACCCCCTTCAACGGGACGAGTCGGTGTCTAGGAAGCAGCTCCCAGAGATGACATCCCGAGGCATTAAGCTTCATTAGAGGCTGCACCTCTAACGAGATGTAGGCGTCACAGGCTCTGCTGAGCCACGACACCGGCAGCATAAATATGTCTGATGTTCTCTAAAAGGAGCAAACTCTGCATCCTGGACCCAAGATTCTGCAGAACCGGTGGCAGGAGGAGACCCTGATGCCACCCGTCCCAGGGAATCCCACAGCCGGTGCTCGGCTCTGGATAGGGACACAGGTTGCTCCCTGCTCTGCTCTGCCTTGTTCCACAAAAAAATGCCCAGCTGCGGAGCAGTGCAAGAGGGAATAACCCAGAGCAGGAGCAGAGCAGGAGTGGAGCAGGATCAGAGCCCTCCGAGGCACGGGGAGTGCAGGGGCTGGGTACCGCTCGCTGAGCATCAGCACCAACACCTCACTCATTAGGCATGAGCAAAAAACCCAGATTTTAATGAAAGGCATGAAAATAAAAAATATTTTCAAAGCTGCAAAGCAAGAGTGCTGGTTTTCGTCAGGAAAGTTAATTTTCTTCACAGAGGCTGGTACAAAGCTCTGTTTCTGGATTTACCCCTGGATGACCACACACTCACAGCATCTCACACTCACAGCATCTCACACACGGCACTATACACCCAGTATCACACACTCACAGCATCTCACACTCACAGCATCTCACACACGGCACTATACACCCAGTGTCTCACACTCACAGTATCTCACACTCACAGCATCTCACACACGGCACTATACACCCAGTATCACACACTCACAGCATCTCACACTCACAGCATCTCACACACGGCACTATACACCCAGTATCACACACTCGCACATCTCACACTCACGGTTTCTCACACTCGCACATCTCACACACGGCACTATACACCCAGTGTCTCACACTCGCACATCTCACAGTCACGGTATCTCACACAGTGTCACACACTCAGTATCTCACGCTCCCGGTACCGCGCACACCCCCTCGGGGTCCCGCCCGCCCACCGTCAGCACCCCCTGCACACCGGTACCACACCCGGCACCGCTCACGCGCACACGCGCCGCGTAACCACCGTTCCGCCACCCTCGCGCATGCGCAGTGCCCCCCGCACGGCACCCCACC
>NW_010261523.1:0-316 GCF_000690775.1 Eurypyga helias
AGCCTGGGCCGGGTTCCCGTTGGCACCGAGGGCATCGTCTGGCAGCCCCTACCTGGTACAGGACTTGCATTCCTCCGTGGGGAACGCTCCCAGGTGGAGCCGCCGCAGATGGTCGATTTTGGGTTGTCCAGGTGCCCTGGCAGGGAGGAGAACGGGGACTTTTCTGGAACATCCCTTTCCCAGAGCTGTTTCCAGGAGAGCGACCACTGCAGCGCCAACACGAGCCAGCCCGGACCAAGCCCGTGGGATGCCGTGGGATTCAAGGCCGTGCAGACGTGAATCATGGAATGGTTTGGGTTGAAGGGATCCTAAAGCC
>NW_010261523.1:640-2599 GCF_000690775.1 Eurypyga helias
CCTGTCCCCAGGGCAGAGGGGCTCCAGCCCTCGGAGCATCCCCTTGGCTCTCTGATCTAACCCAACGCCAGCTCTTCCCAACATTTAACATTCCCAGCCCGTCGCAGTGAGGAAATGAATCCAGGCAGAGGACAAACTGTTCCTGGCTCACACCAGCAAGCGGAGGAGTGGGAAACCACAGACATCCCAAACCCCTGCGCGCTCTCCGAGCTGGGAAGGGATCCCGAAGCCTCCCGACACCCTCCTCGCACCGCGCCACCGGAGTGTTCCAGGTCTCCGTACCGGACAAAGGCGTCGAACTGGGAAGAGACGGTGTGACCAACGAGGCCGGGAGCCTTCCCGAACTGGCGGAGCTGGTTGTTGTGCAGCTTGCTGATGATGCCATCGTTGATGGGCAGCCAGTCGATGTTGGGGATGAGCAGCTGGCTGGGCAGGAGGCAACACTCGTCTATCAGGGCATCGTCTGGCTCCGTGATGTGATTTTCCTCCCGGCCTGCATGGAAAAACCCAAGGATCTTTGAGTTCTTCACTTGGAGATCGAGGGGATCTGCGTGCGGTTCCCTCCTCCGGCCGCCAACGCGACGCAGGAAGGAGGAACTGGGCCGCTGCGCTCGCCCTTCCCCGCCCGCTCCGACACCGCTCCCTGCAATTACACCCTTCCCGCACCACCCGGGCGAAGGAAGCGCTCTTTTATCCGGGAATGCTGGGAAACACTTACAGCACAGCCAGAGCTTCGTCAGGAGCCTGAAGAGGAGGGACATGCTGTCCTGGGTGTCGGAGGTGGCGGTGTAGACGGGGAGGCAGCTCGGCTTCAGGAGTCCCCAGATCCGGATCACCACCATCAGCTCCCTGAACATTCCCAGGGACGCTCCGTCGCGCAGGAAGCTGTGGCCCGGCCGCACCGGGGACCCCTACGGGAATACATGGGGTTAACATACATCCCGCTCCGTTGGTGGGCAGCTCCCTCTTCCCAAGGGGTACGCAGCGCTGCCGGAGGGCTGGGGGGGGCACACAGGGGTTCCCAGGACGTTCGAGCAAGTCCCGGAGCCACAGCACGGGCGCAGGAAGCAGCTCCCGGCGCCCTTCCCCAGGCATCCCGCTCCCGGGACGCTGGAGTCACCTGGTTGGGAAGGCTGGCCAGCAGATAGAGGACGAAATCCCCCACCCACTGGATGAGCTGCTGCAGGGACTGCAGCGTGGGCATCTCCAGCACAAACTCCTCCGTCTTCAGGTTAATCATCACCTTGTCGATGTCTGGAAGAGAAACGAGACATCTCCCGGCTCGGGAAGGGGGATCCCAACGTCACCCACCGTCCCGGCGGTGCCAGGAGAGCCCACCCTCCCCTTCCTCAAGCGTCACGACGAGGCCGTGACACTCCATACCCACCCCAACGGGGGAAGGAGCGGACGGAAGCCGTGCGGGACGCGGCGCCGGGCGAGCGATCGCTACCTATATCCGTGATCTTGGAGCAGATCTCGGTGAGCCGGTCGCCGGGACTCTTGTCCGGGGTGTTCAGGATGTGGGGGCGCAGCAGCGACTTCAAGGTGCAGCTGATGGCGATGAGGAAGAGCTTGGCGTGGTAGTCGCAGACGCGGGCGATGGTGCTGGAGGAGAGCTTGCAGAGCGAGGCCTTCATGGCCACGATGCGCGTGGAGAGGACCTGAGGGAGAGGGGGACAGCGGGAACGGCCCCGGAGAAAAGGCAGAGTTAGGATAAGCTCACTGGCTCCAGCTGCTCGACGCTCCGCAGCGTTTCTGCCCCACGAGGGGTGAACACCGCTCCGTGCGGGCGCAAACCGCGCTGCTATTCCCGGGATCCCTGCCAAGCCCAGACTTTACCGTCCCAACACAACTCTCCGCGGGGTAGAGAGCCACCAGCGCGAGTGAAAACCGCTCGGATGGAGACCCTCGAGCGTTCGGAGCTGGACAGCCCAGGAGTCAGAGCTCTCGGTCTCCCGA
>NW_010261523.1:2638-3231 GCF_000690775.1 Eurypyga helias
GCCAGGAAGCCTCCCCTCCCGCTGACCTGCTGCAGGGCCGCGTTCTGCCTCATATACTCTTCCCGGAGCTTCTCCACCAGGTTCTGGACCATGCTGGGCTGGACGTGGAGCAGGATGTCCCACCAGTCGTAGCCGGTCACCATGCAATACTCCAAGAGGAAGAGCAGGTGCCGGAGGGACATGTTCATGTCCAGCCCGTGGCCCATGGAGGGGGAGATGCGAAGCATGCTGAGCTGGAGGAGGGAGGGAACAGAAAAATCGCGTCAAGGACCGGCCTGGGAACATTCCGCAAAGCTGGGACGCAACACGGGGCCAACGGCAGCTCGTTCCCAACCCAAAGATTCCCGTAGTAATGGGATACACCCCTTCTTGTCTGGCTCACACAGCTGGAAGGGGCATTCCCAGCATTATTCCAAGTGATCTGCGCATTTAGAGAAAGCCTGGAGGAGAACAACTTCCCGCCCACCCCCGGCCCCGTAACGGAGCGCAGCACCTTTCCGTGGTTGTCGATGCCAGCCAAGGCCAGCGACGTCCAGGAGAGCTGCATGGCTTTGAAGTGCACCAAGGGGCCAGCAGTTCGCTGCCTTTTCATG
>NW_010261523.1:3269-3485 GCF_000690775.1 Eurypyga helias
GCCACCGTCGGCAGGGACAGGCGATGGACAATGTGGACGCTGCCGTCATGGAAGGCCAAAGCCAGACCTGGGGAGAGCGGAGAACCGAGGCTGAGCAAGCGGCGATTCCTCCCGGCATAACCCAGCCCTCGCCCGGGAAGCCGGCGCCGCCGGAAGCCCACGCGGCAGGCACCATGGCCGCGGGCACGTCGGCGTTTCACAGGGATACGCCTCTTC
>NW_010261523.1:3587-4772 GCF_000690775.1 Eurypyga helias
GTTCAGAGGAAGAAGTTTCAGGCAAAAAAGGATGTAGTTTGGGAAAAAGACACCAGGAATTCCTTACCCAGGCCGGGGAAGAACTTGGTGTCGTTGGCCACCTTGAGATCGGTGTTGGTCAGGGAGATGGGCAGCTTGGGCAGCGCCACCGCCGACACCCGGTCCAGGTCGTTGGTGGCCGAGAGGATGCGCCACTTCAGTATCATGGGCTGCTTGTCGCTGACTTTGGGAGAGCGGCAAATCCGTGAGAGCCCTCGCCCCCAGGAGACCGGAAAACACCCTCCCCCTCCCCACTTTCTGCTCACACTCCCCAGCCCGGTGGGATGCCAGCTCCAGCGCTCCTCGTTCATCCCACCAGACCGGTGCGTTTCCCTCACACTTCCCCAGTTTTTCCCTGATCCCACTAACTGATCGGACAACGACTTGTCTTCCCAAATCCCTCCGACGGAAGGCTCTGCCGGTGGGGGTAGGAAAAAACAACCCTTTGGGCTTCGCTGGCCCAGACCGTGCAGATTTGGCTCGGTTATATCCGAAACGAGGGGGAAAAGCCACGCCGAGCGGAAAGCCTGGTGAAACCAGCTCTGCTCCACCACCTCCTCCCTTCCCAGGGCTCGGCTCGCGCGGTTCCCAGCGGGAAGAGTCGCACAGCGTCAGACAGGAAATGTCTTTTGTGGAGTGAAAGTAACAATTAAACCAACTCCCAGAAACCAGCAATTTGTTGCCTAAGATGGAAACAGATGGAATCGGTGACTGAGAGCACCTGCAGGATAACTAGGGGATTCTGGATAATCCCACAGAGTGATAACGGATCCGAGAGCCTCCCCCGTGCCTTTTCACCCGGAGATGCTCCCATTTTTCCGAGCACCCAGCGCAGAAACTCACCCACGGGGGAGATCTGCTGGAAGATGTTGTTGACGGGCAAGCCCTCCTTCCGCAGAGACCAGCATTCCACGATGCTGTTGTTCTGGTTGGAAGCACAAAGCAACACCTGCGGAAGAGAAACCCACGCTGCAACCCCACACCAGCCTGAGGACGGGGAAGGCCGCCGCTGCGTCGCGTTTTCCGCCCTCCCCCTCTACGCTGGGGGTCCTTCTCCCACCCGTTTCACCCCACTAAGGGCTGGATCAGCGCTGCGTAACGGCGAAGTCCCCACGCCCAGCCGTGCGGTTTCGCGGCCTGCGCCTC
>NW_010261524.1:0-1662 GCF_000690775.1 Eurypyga helias
CCTTCGCCGATAACGTTTGCCAGGATGGCCAGTGGGTTCCCGGGAGGCGCAACCCCGTGGGATCCCTGTGCTTCGGGCACAGGATTAGTGCTCCTGGGAAGGGTCTGGCCGGAGCAGCCTTGGCACGAGCCCTGCCCTGGAGTTTGCCTATTAATAGCCGTTGTTTGGTCCTCGGCACTTCTCTCAGCACCAGCCATTATATCCACACAATTGCGCGGCCGGAGCCAAGTCGTTAACAATGCGCCACCGCCTCCGTGGCAAATAGTCCCTTCTCCGGGTTTAAGTACCCCACGGGGATGGGGAACATTGGGGAGGGGGAGAGGAGCGAGGCTGAAGGCAGCCTGGAGCTCTGGGGAGCAAAGGACGGGTGCGGCGTGCCAGGTCTCAGCGTGTCATGAGTGTGCCGGGCCTCAGCGTGCCAGGTCTCAGCGTGTCATGAGTGTGCCAGGTCTCAGCATGCCATGAGTGTGCCGGGTCTCGGTGTGCCAGGTCTCAGCGAGTCATGAATGTACCAGGTCTCAGCATGCCATGAGTGTACCAGGTCTCAGCGTGTCATGAGTGTGCCAGGTCTCAGCATGCCATGAGTGTGCCGGGTCTCGGCGTGCCAGGTAGGTCTCAGCATGCCAGGAGTGTGCCGGGGCTCGGCGTGCCAGGTCTCAGCGTGCCATGAGTGTACCAGGTCTCAGCGTGTCATGAGTGTGCCAGGTCTCAGTGTGCCATGAGTGTGCCGGGTCTCATGCCGGGGATGGGGTGGAGGTTTGGGGTAGGTGCGGTGGCAGGGTGGGTTGGTTTGGTGATAACTCCTTGGCGAGGGGCTGCTGGTGCTTGGCGGGTGCCCCAGCACTGGCAGGGCCGGCTCGTAGCTGGCGGCAGCATGAGCTCGCAGCGACTGAAATGGGGTCCGGAGGGGAGCCCGTGGGAAGGGACGGTGAATCCTGCTCTTCCCAGCGGGGTCCCAGGGAGCAGCCGCTTCCGCCACCAATGAATCAGGGGCTGGTTTAATTTACATAGAACTAATTAGCAGGAGGATCTAATTAGACCATCCGTTAGGGTGCCATAATATTGGGCTCACGCCGGATGAGGCCGGGGTGCTGGCACGGCGCGTCCCAGCGAGGGCAGACTGGTAATTACACTTGGCAGCATCATCTTAAAAACAACATTTTGGAGAAACTTTCTGCTCTTGCCCATGGTACCATGCTGACGCGCTCCGGGTGTTGGGGGGCAGCATCTCCCTGGGGGTGTGGAGCCCGGCGTCATGGCCAGCACTGGCAGGGTCCCACGTCTGCGTCCCCCGCTAACCCCCGTCCCGCTCTCGCCTTGCAGGACTCCATGTTCTCTCTGGCCCTGAAATGCCTTATCAGCCTCTCCACCGTCATCCTGCTGGGCCTCATCATCGCCTACCACACGCGGGAGGTGCAGGTAGGTCCCGGTGTCGCCGGTGCCAGGGCGGGTGGCTGGGGTGGGCTGCGGCCTTTGCCGCCCACCCTGATGGGATGCGGTACCCGAGCTCGCAGCCTGTATGGAGCCTCCTTCCTCCTTGCTGGGGTCTCGGGGGGCAGCGAGGGGTCTCGGGGCAGTGAGGTCGGGGACGGAGGGGTCTGCCCGGGTGCAGGATGCCCAGCAGAGCTGCTGGTGCCGGGGGGTGGCCGCAGCCAGGAAGGG
>NW_010261524.1:1672-1947 GCF_000690775.1 Eurypyga helias
CTGGGACCGGGTGCCAAAGCAAGCTGTGAAATCCTTTCCTAATCAGGGCTGCCCACTCTCTTCCTCCCTCCTGGGCTTTGCTGGGAAATGAAAGGGCTCCCAGTTTGCTCCAGGAAGGCTGCGCTTCCCTGTGGGATCCGGCTTCGGCATGATGCCGGTGTGTTTTGGGGATGGGAGGGAGGAATGAATCACCCGGCAGGAGAAGGAGCATCCCAGGAGGAGATGCCGAAGCCCCCAGCCCTGAGTGCCCGGGGTGTTGGTGCCCCAAAGCTCCC
>NW_010261525.1:0-5779 GCF_000690775.1 Eurypyga helias
GATGGATGGTCTGAGTTCGTGTAGTACCTGAGGTGGGGTTTTTTTTTTCATCGAATACGGAAAAATACAGGAAAAATGCGTTTTTCCGTAACGAAGACGCACAGAGCTAAATTTATCATGCTAGAAATGCAAATTAGGTTGTGTTCTTAAATTAATCGGGATGGGAGAGATGGCTTGAGGGACGTGATTCTTATTCTGTGTTTTCAGCGCATTGGCTAACACTAAACCTGAAAATGCCTATCAGAAGTGTTACGGGCCTGACTTTGAAGGGATGGAGTTAACTGCTCAGATTGAATCTGAAATAGTTTCTCCAGCGTGTCACAGCATAAGGTGACGTTTGCGGCGCCGAGTCCTTTTGCAGTGTTTGGGGAGGAGCGAGGTTAGATTTCATAGCCGAAAATTTTCAGGTGTACGCTTGCCAGTCAGTTCTGAAGACTTCGGTTAAATCGTTCCCATGGATGGGAATGGGAGTGGCATAGTTTGTGACAGCTTGATTTGAAGATACCGACAGTTGATTTTATTTAATCTGGGTTGTTAGTGGTCATATTTTGAAAAATAAACCTTCTACACATGGTTATTTTGACACGAGAACTTGTCGTGTCCGAGGCTACTTTATACCTGCGTCACTTGCAATTTCATGTGTCATTAGCAGCATTGACTAATGACTCCTTTGTGTCTGTTGCCCATTGTGTCAATGCAGCTCTGGAGCGTGTGCGCTATTTCTGTACTGAAATGCATTAGTGCATTTGAGTTGGGAAATAATTATGGTTTGTAATAGATCACCTTCAAAAGCACATCTTTATTCCATTCCCTCCTGTTTTTTTTAAGTCATCAACTACCTTACACGTAGCTGCAGTAATTTTTTGAAAAATTTTAAACCAAGTGGGCTGTTTACTTTGTAAATAAAGAAAACGCTGAGAAAACTTTTTTTTTTCCTTCTGGTTCTAATTCAAAGCACTGCTTTTCTGCTTTTGATTACCTTTGATTTGCTGCTAGAGTCGGGCTTAATAAGGTTCATTTTCATGCCAGTTTGCCTACTTGCTTAAAAACCTGGGAAAGATATTAGGCCTAATTTCCTCTATTCCAGTGGGAGTTTTGTTAGTAAAAAGACTGAAGTAAAAGGTTTTTAAGGAATGAGGGGAAAGGGATTTTATTTAAAATAAGCTCCTAAAACTAATTCACTTCTCTTTTAGAAATAAAGCACGTTTTGGAAATAATTGAGTTTATTGTATTGTGGGGGTAACATTAGGTCTGTTGACTTGCTATTTTCGGTAACAGCCAAATCCTGAAATTATTCAGAAGGCTCCAGTTTCTGTTGTCTCAGTTCTTAGTGTCATGTTCAGTATATTGGTATGCTGTGTTTTGCTGCTCGAGGTATACTTTATTCAGCCATTGGGAGCAAAGGTAAAGATTCGGACTTGTTTTAATTAAGATATATTGGAAACCTGGAAAACACATTATTTCTTAAAATGTGTTTCCAAGCCGGTCATGATTTCCCATCCGAGTCCCAGTAGTATGACTTCACTACGGTGATTGTTGTTCTGATGACTTGCTATGGGAGCTGATCTAATCAGAGAAGAATTGCTACAATATGGGCTTTGAAGAGGGAGTGCCATTTCTCTGGATTTCTGTTTTCTAAACACCACCTTTAGTAATTTTCTTAATCAAGTGCAAGCCATGCCGGCTTTATATTTTTCAGAGGCGCTCCAATCCGTTCTTCTAATGCTAATAGTTCTTTTGGGTTTTTTTCCCCTCTTTGCAGTCCGCAGAACGCTCTCGTAGTCATCTAAGACATTATCAGGGTGCCAAATTATCTGTGCCCCAGCTGTTGAGTACTGTAACTAGCAGAGTCAGCTGTACAGAATTCATTGCCTGTCTCAGGGGGCTTGGGATCGTATGATGCCACATCATTAAGACGTTTGTGCTGTTTGACTTGGGAAGAGAAAGGCAGTCCTTTTTAAATGTACAAAAGTGGAATTTTAGCCTTCACCCGTTTCGCAGCTGAGGTAGGCTGTGGATTTTGGGGAGCATGCGATACCGAGGACCTTGTTGCTTCAGCAGTTGGGGCCAAGATACGTGTGTGTCTCCAAATCCTGTCTGCTGGCCACGTCTCTGGCTGTGACAGTAAATAATTAGGCAACTGCTTGCTAAATCCGAGATAGCACAGAAGAGCTGTTTGCTATGGGAGAAGAGCATGTTGTTTTCTAATTCCTGGTCAGCTCAGTCGCTGGCTGTCGCTTTTTTTCCTTGATTCTTGTAGTAATTCATTGGCACTATTGCTAAAGCATTTTCGGTGGAGGAAAAAAAAAGGTCACGTTATCTCAGATGATTTAGAAATTATGTTGAATCAAGCTGCTTATTCAGGGGAAAAAAAATGCTTCTTTGTTAGTAGCACCTCCAAGAATTCAAAGGCAAAGCCTTTATTGTGATAGTGGCAAGAAAATGTTTAGCATATGTTGTCCGAAACATTTGACACATCTCGCATCTTGTCTGTGACTAAATAGGAAGATGAGAAATCATACAAATATTTGTTAATATAACTGACAGCTCAGCTTTATCTCAAAAACTATTATCTTAGTTCTCTGGGAGGTTGTAAAGATTTTTTAAAAATCAGTCTTGCTGCTTTGTAAGTTATCTTGCCATTGCCTGGGAACAAAAATTAATGTTAGCTGCAGCCTTCTTGATGAAGAAGAAAATGTCCAGTAGTATTTCATATACATTTAGTTTTTAAAATATGAAATGTCATCTCTGTCAGATGGCATAGATATGCGTTGTTCTGTACCAGCGTTATTTGAGTATTAACTATTTGAAGATCACCATTTTAAGCTTTAACTGCAGTGCATTTGTTAGATGTGCTATGGTGTAAATCTTAAGTAATACAGCAAGATTCAAGACTTACATATACTCTGTATAGTTCACTTCAGGTAAAATAGTTTTGTATTTTTTTTAGTTCATGTAGTAAACATTTCATTAAATATCAATTACAACCACCTTATTTGCCTGCAAGATTTGGAACAATTATGTAGCAAAGTTGCCTCCCTTTGACATCATTATTGAAACAGGCACATCTGTTAATGGCGGCGTGATAGCGGTCTCTGAAAAACAGCTAATTCTTACAGTTAAGTATTGAATAAATCACAGTTATTCAAGAATGTTCTTAACAGTCATGGAAGCTATAAAAGTTTAAAATACATAGGGTTACCTAGCCCTTGCAGACTTTGTAATGCTATAGGCCTGTTTCCTGTAGAGCCAAAATCTATTGGAAAATTCACCTTGACATGAATACCCACAAAAAATAAGCCTTGAGGTTCAGGGACTGGACTAAATTGTTGCTGCTGATAGGAAAGGTATCACATAAATGTTTTCTTTGGACTGGATACCTGATTACTGCTTCCTTAGAGTACTTTGAGATCGCTGCATAGCCTTTCTTCTTGTAGGACGGAGGGGCAAGTCTGAGGACAGCACATCTCAGGTGGGGTTGTTCAAACTTCAGTACATTGTGTTTCGCTGTTGGCATTTCTGTCTTGCTTTAAGAAAGATCTGCAGTACTACACATTCGGCTGAGGCACAGCGAACAGTTCTCTTTCTGTATTCTGGGAACAAAGGCGCTGGAGATGGTCATCTGATGCATTTTTGTTGCCTGTGTTGGGTTCAGAGGTAACGTAATTTGTTATAATGATTGATTGAGGGTAGTGTCAAGTGAAGCTGTTCTGACATGTTTGAGTACAGTTTTTGCATTAAGATTAAAAAAACCCATCCATGCCTGTCATCCAGTTCCTTGGACTTCAGGAAGGGATCGTTTGCTCAGGATGGTTTTTATACATTTTGCAAATGAAGCTGCTGCTGCATTTTAAGAATTTGGAGGCTCCTACATGTGTTTGGTATCAGACTTAGTCCAGGGATATTCTTCTTCAGAGATGGCTTCATAGAGCAAAGACAAGGGAGGCCATGGCAGACGTTTCTGGCTCTGGGATCTGTGAATTTCTGAATTTCCTCATTTATGCTCTGAACTTAACAGCCTGCAGTCTTCTTGGTCTTGTCGGTGAACTAATCAGATCTCCTGCTTCAGGGCCTCTGATTTTGAACTCAGAAAGAAATACTGGAGTAACTGATTGTATGCTTTTGATTTAAATTTATTCTCCTTTGGAATAGCAAAAGCTGGTGGCATATAGGTGTTAGTTTTGCAGGGTGTGTAAGGAGTTTCTGCCTTGGATGGTTTTCTTCTACCACTTTTAAGGTGCTGGTAGTGCCTACCCTTGGAATTGATCACTTTTGTTCAAATAGGCCATTTATTTTTGCTGACTAGTGGAGGTTAGGCGTGGATTATCCAGCTGAACGTCACCTAATCCTTTCTTTGCCACCGTGCAAATCTTCAGCATGACAACACTATCTTTCCCTCTGTTCCTAGCACTGTTCCTACATCAGGTTACCCTCCTGGGAAGGAAGGATTTTAGCCAACAGAAAGTGCCTTCAATTAGGGATGCAAACATAATGGCATTTGTGGAGTGTAAAGTCACATAAAATGAATGGACTCCTTGGGCGATGTGAAAACGTAAAACCTGGAATTTTTCTCTGTTTCAACATTCCTCATTCTGTAAGCAGAAAGTTCTCACTTTCAAATTGCTTGGAAATGGGATTTGAGTGCATTTCATCCTAAATAGGAACCAAATTGTGCTGATTTGACTTGTGTGAGCATTTCACTTGAGCGAAGTTGAAGAGGTCATAATTTCGTTGGAATAAGATAACAAGAACCTGAGTGTTAGCCATTTCAGTGAGGTTTTGTCTGTGTAAAGACCTGAAGATTTGGGCAGGAGTTTCTGAAGCTGAGCTTGATGGTATACATAAACTGCAGCAATGTCTCCATGGCTTTATACCTGTTTGGATGATTGAGGCAGTATTTGGCCATCGATTCAAATATTGTTGGTATGTGAAATGGGGCAGAGATCAAAGGTCTGTTTCATTGTTGTTCTGGTACTTCCCAATTCCCATTGAGTTGGCAACATCTTTTAAATAGAGCTCATAGGAATATTCCATGATTTCTTTTTTTTATGGCTGAACCCAGGAGGTGGTTGAGTATGGGGGGTGTGGGGATGGAAAATAAACTTCACTCATTGTTGTGTTGAAAGGCTTGGTTTGGCTCAGTTTATATTTTTGGTTGAGGTGTTTGTAATTGCTGTGATCTAATGTACTAACCTCTAGGGATGTTGTGCTTGAAAACCAAATTATGCATTCTTTTTTTTTTCCCTCTACACTGTTTAAAACAGGCCTGGTTTGAGCAATTTGTTCCGTTGCTTTGCTAGAACTTCAACATGTACTCGGATTTAACAGCTTTATGGAATAAAAATGGGCTTATTCACATGCTTGAAGTTAAGTGCAAGTATTTTATAAGTTCAGGCTTAAAAGAATAAAGTTTTGTAAATGTCAAATATGAATGCAGCTTATTGCTGCGTGCCTGGAATGTTTGCTGTAAAACATCATTAAAGCCGTTTAATTTAACAAAGCCTTGATTTTCTGCAGTGGGTGAAAATATTCGTGTGCTGAATGCTTTCAGTCATCCCAGCTTTCAAACAGGTGAAACAATGCTTACAAAGACACTTCAGTCTGTGGGTCAGATCCTGAAGGGCGTGTTAATAGCCAGATCTTACAAGCTGATCTGTGTAGGTGGACTGCGGTGCTTTTGTGGGAATACACTGGGCTTCAGACATCCACACACACAAGCCTCTTCCCAAGATCGGGGCCCAAGTAATACCTGAGCCTTTAATAACGCATACTCCTGCTG
>NW_010261525.1:5810-27020 GCF_000690775.1 Eurypyga helias
GCTGAAATCAGTCATCCTTTAGGGCATTCCAGTTCGGCTTTAGCTGCATTAAAAGCAAGTTAGTGTGCTTCCAGATTTAATTTTATTATACCTGGTGAATACATCTGTTGTTTGGGGAGCGTGATTTATCAATTTTTTTCATTTAAACAACCTGACGATAGCTGCACATAAATCTGGGAAAGGATGGAGATGCTAGGTAACGATATTGAGGCTTAAATTCTGCACATTGCAATTACACAATTAGTGTAACTATTTCTGTAAGACAAGGAGGATTAGGCCTCTGATGGGCTTTTCAGTAGCATAGGCCAAAATCTGCTCTTGATTATAGCCACATGGCCCTTTTGAGCTTGGTTTGCTTTTGAATATATTTTTATTATTCAGTTTCATAGTTAATATGTGAAATTACAGTATTTATTTATGTGTTTTATGATGCATATATATACCAGTTGGCAATTAAGTGGGGTACGTAGCCTAATTGTGTTGGGAAACTAAATTAGTTTGGCCTGAGATTCGGGTATCCAGCTATCTGACAGCTATGACACTCTGCACCGCTTGGATCTAAAATTAGTAGAGCTCTTCTATACTGGGATTAGAGGGAAGTGAGTATGTTTTAGTTCAGAAGATGGGTAAAAGCCTGACTCTTCCTACGTCTTTCAGAGGGATGTTTCAGGCAGTTTACAGATGAGACTGCAGGTGAACGGACAAGTCCCCAGGCGTCTCTTGCTGGGTTCTGAAGTGGGTATCCTGTCAGCATGCTTGGAGACTTTTCTACTGCCTGGTCATGTTACAGTCTGAGCGTTCCTCATGTGACAGGGCCTTTTAGGCACTGCAGAAGCAGCATTAGAAAACGTGTGTGGTCATTTGCACAGACACTTTACGGTAATAATAATAATAATAATAAAGCATCCTGAGCGGTTCCAGCAGAAGAGCTTTTTGAGAGTGGAATGGCACTTGCGATGCTGTGGTTTTTACTCAAACAAAAGTTCTGTTAATTTTGGTAGGACTCAGGAACTTAGCTATTGACGTTTATAAATATTTAATGCTTTAAATTACTTTGCCTTTAGATAAATTTTTAATCTAGAGATAAAGGGTTTACATTACATCCTAGAAATTAGGAGATGACTCGACCATTTGTCTGGAGAAGCCACTGCTGTGTGGTCGTACATAACTTCTGGGAATAAGGTATTGTTGCTACTGTAGCTCTGGTTTCAGAGTAGGATAGTTTCAAAAGCACACATAGTTTGACAGCTAGCTTTGACTTTTAATAGAAATTTGGTGCTTCACTGCTGTTTGTGCCTTGGAAATTCTCTCCCAGTGACTATACATTGTTCAGACCATAACCTGATGCTGGAAACCATATTATAATAACATGTTAGAGATTAGTTTTGCATTTAAAACTTATTTTTTAAAAGGTTTTAAATATGAAATCTTATCTGGAGGAAAATTCATCATAATTTTTAGAAAGAAAGTTGATTTCGGAATTAAAGTGGACAAACACTACAAACATACTGAAATTTTCTTTGTATTGTATTGTAGAGCAAATATTTCTCTCAGGCTTTATGACTTCTACCTTCTTTGTTCAATTTTTAACAAAACAATAGCTGTGAAACATTTGTTGTGGGTTTTGTTTTTCTTCTTTGCAGATAATTCTTGTTGATGTCCAGTTTACACTGGAGTTAAAATGGCACTTGGCTGAGAATCTCTTTAAAGGAGAGAAGAGCAGACACAGATGAGCTACAGGAAGAAAGCCAAAGTTGATTAGGTCCCTAGATGAAATTACCTTGTAATTTTACCATGCTCAACAGGATACTTTTGCATTGTTCTGTTACCATTTTTTAAAATAGAGCCCTTCCTCATAAAATCCATGCACTGTGAAGCAACATCTAACCTACCTCTGAGAATATCAACCCAAATCCTGATTTTCTACTTGTTTCTGTTTCAAATTGTGTTAAATGAAACCAAATTGATTCATGTAAGCATTCTATGTTTCTGCTTAAATTGTACATTTATTTTTGGTTTCTCATGGTTTCTTCAGATCTTATATTACACTGAATCTTGCCAACTGTCCAGCATGCTGTTTAAAGTGGGTTTATGGTAGCACTGAGCAGCTATCTGTAGTTTGCCGTATCAAACATTCATGATTTCAATCTAATTTATGAAGATTACATTAGTGCCCTAGAAACAGTATATGTTTATTCCTTGATATTTTGACTGTCATACTGAAGCATTTTTTGGCATTGGGAACCACATAATACTCCAGAGAATTTGAAGAATTAAGTTTTACACTTAGAGAGCATGTGTGTGTCTGCACTAAATTGTAATTGAATGCTGCGTGTAAGGATTTGATTAAATAACATTAGAAAATTGGGGATTATCTTTATTCTGAGCATGAAATGTACTTTGAATTTGGTGCCTAGATTTTTGTAGTGATTTCAGTGACCCACGTTGTGAATGGTCTGTTCTACCTTTAGGTGTATGAGCAAGATGTTGATTGATCTTCGTACAGTTTGTGTTGGATTTTTTTCTTTGTGTTTCCCCAACCAATGCACTTTGAGCCTCTCCGCCTCTGATATTGTCATTTGCCCTCTTCAGCGCATACTTGAAGAAGCTGCATGCCCTCCTCTGTGTTCCTAGTAAGAAACACCTCAAGTAGGCAGGGGGAGGAAAGCTTTTATTTTTTTAAACATAGGTGTTTTTCCTAACATCTGAAAGATCCAGTGTAACTCCTGCTGCTCTACTCTTGGTTCCCCTCCCTCCCTCAAATTTTAGCTGTGGGTTGGATTCCGTGTGGGCCTGCACCTAAGGTCGGCTTGGAGGGGCTGCTTGTGAGACGCACTCGCACACCCCCTGCACCAGTTTCGCCGAGGAGCGAATCATAGTTCCTCCTCAGACTGGTCCCTTCCCAGTCATGGTGGAAAAGGAGGAGACCTTGATTCCAGTCTCTTCCTGCCACTGGAGCGGAGATCACCTGTGGAGCACTAGCTCTAGTCCTAGAAAGCAGCACAGGCTTCACACCTTGAACTGTAGTTGAAGCTGTAGAGAAACCTTTGTGCTTTTCCTTATCATAATCAAAGGTATAAAATGTATGTGTGTGGAATGAGATTTCTCAGGCTGTGTGCCTGTGTGCTGGTTCCTGCTGTGAGCTCGAGTTCCTAAAGTCGGGATAAAGCCTGGCTGGCGCTTGAGTCTCGGGTCATGTACTGACGTGCTGGTGTCCTACTGCGAGAGCCTTACTGGCGGAGAGTTTAATCCCTCTCAGTGAAAGTGCTGAGGGAGCGAAGAATGCCCGGGGACGGGCACTAACGTGGTCACTTCTGAAATGATTGTATTTCTTCAGCTCTTGGCTTCAGTGCTCAAACTCGCACCCGGGTGTGTGAGCGTGGGTGTTGAGGGTGAGCGTCAGCCTGGTTTTGTGCTTGGGCCTCGTGCTGCCGGTGAAAGCCAACACTCCCTCCCTGCTCTGTGCGACCGAGTTCATCCATGAGGCAGTGTGCTAAGAGATGTCTTCTATGTCTTAATTGCATTTTCAACTCCCAGGTTTTCCATGTATTGGGGTAACGACTCAGCTGATAAATAATTGTAAGTTTATTTGCTTTTTTTTTCTTCTTCTGAATAAATAAAAGAGGCTATCTGTATTTATCTCAATGACTCGCAGTTGGTGTTGACAAATGGCCTAGGTTCTACATGAGATAATGGAGTCTTGCAATTTGATTTTGTCAGACTGGCAAATAAACGAAAGGGAGTCTAGTTATGATTTTTGGTGTTTTCATTTTTTTTTATTTCAGTTAAAATACTTTTAATTCTGTATTTCATGATAAAAAAAAATATCTCAGTTTCTACCATCTCTACGCTTCTAAGTTCTGTGTCATAATACTGAAGTCTTTAATGACTCTGCTACTGATGCACTTTGTGAGATGAGACAGTGTGATTTTATGTAGAACCTTTGTTGTATTACTGGCTTATGTTATATGTCAGACATGTATTTAAGAATTCCCTTTGTTTTTGTGGTGTTTTTATTTGTTTTAGTTGTAGAATATTATTGTAAGTACACTTACATACTATAGTGTAAGAGTTATTGATCTTTGTGCAGATATAAGGCAGTTTTCTGCTGATGGTCTTGGTACGTCAGAGATTCTTCTGTTTTTTGTTCCCAATATCTTTTTTTTTTGTTTAAGTTCTAGTTCATAAGCTGTTATTGTCTAATAATCTTTCCAGTTTCAATAGGTTGGTTTTTGAGTCTTAAAATTCTGGAGTTCTCCCAGTTCGAAAACATTGTATCATCAGACAAGATCCCTTACTGGTTTTGTTTACTGCCTTCTCCAAATCTTTAATAAATGCAGAATGCATTGATGATTTCTGGAAAACCACACCATTCTTCCCACTTTGGAAGGCAGCCAAAATTCAAGAGTTCATTATTCTGTAAGTCATTTTCCAGGCTACAAAAGGATTACACACTATAGCCTAATTTTTAGTCAGCTTTTGGAAATATATGTCAGTTTTCTATTTACCTATATATATATACACACACACGTTCTTTTTTGTTTTTAACTCTGAGGATTCCAAACAATTATGGAGGACTCAGAGGTATTGCAGAAATGATGGGGATTTGGCATTATATTTTCAGTGTCTTCCCCAGTATTTTAAGGCTTTTTTTGTTTTGTTTTTGTTTTAATTTGTGCTTTCCAGTTAGTCCCAGTGGAACTCGTCAGAGCTACATGAGTAATTTCTTAAGCTTCTTCAGTGTTTCTTGCAAATAATCTGGAGAACATTGATGTGCATTAGTGTAAATTTTTTCTAAGCACCTTTTGTTCTGATACCTAAAGTTCTTTCTGAATTTATAGTAAGGTGATGGTAGTTGGCTATATAAGCTGCTCGTAGGTGGATGTGTTTCGGTTTCTTGTGCAGCTGCATCATTTCTTCTTTGAGAATCCTTGTGATGAACATGGTAATTTTTCTTTAAATGTGGCCATGGGGAAAGAAACAAGTTACCATCTTAAAGACTAGGTCCTTGCTCGGTAAAGCATTTACTCAGATTCTTAGCCATTGCAGTGGCTTGCCTAGTCTCACTGCCTCCCTGATTCTGATCATCCATGGACACGTGCATTATTGTCTGATTTATAACAAAATTCTCTTTGCTTTGTGATAGGTATTAGTCCCTTGTTTTGCCCTGATTTTCCAACCATTGCTTGGGTAGGGCTTCTATCCCGCCAGGGAAACATTTCTGGCTTAACAAACTTCTATAGCACGCGCCTGTTTACTTGGGCATTTAGATTACTAGCCTGCTGGTACCGAAGCAGATGACGCTCTGTGGTGTTCATATGAAAAGGGATTAACGTTGCACTCTTTTTTTTCCTTTTTTTAAAATTACTTTACAACACCCTTCCATCGTATAACAATGTCTATGGTACTTGTACAGCATGGGAAAGTTTTAGAAAAATAGGTGGTTGTGTGTGTGTATTCTAAAGCAAAGATTACCTTTACTACCTCAAGTTTACTTGTTTTCTCCTGTTAAGATATTTGAGTAATGTTGCTTTACTTTTGGTTTTTCCTGCTTCTGTGTGACTTAGCTGTTATGCTTTACTCTGGTTTATAATTATACATCTTGGTTGTTTTTGATATAAGTAATGTAAAGATTTTTGAAATCCAAATTACTTTTGGCATTTGAAATCTTAACTGCTGTAAGGTTTTTCAGATGTTTGGTGGTTTCATATTGATCTTCTATAATTTTTCTAAAACTTGAACAAGATGACACCAGGAGTGCCTTCCTCATTGTTAAAACCAACCCTCAATCTTGTCCAAAATACTGACAGTAGGTTCTGTACTCTGTTAAATTCTATCTTGAGCCAATTATTCAAAATAAAGACTTAATGAAGATTTCAAGATTTAACCTTTTAAAGTTGACAGTACATTTTTTTCCCCTTGATTTGAAAGGTATAAATAGTACTTATTATTAACCTTGGTAACTACATATTTGTATTTCCCTTTTTTCCCCAATTCCTCTTCCCCATGCTAAACATTTCCTTATGGATACTGTTGGCTGCTTTGTGAAGAGTGGTGCCCTTCATGATGCTTCTTCCTGTGAAGTGTGTAAACAGGAATATTTGTGTGTCAGTTACTGCTGGTATTTTTAGTATGACAGCAGTTTTATCTGTGAGCAGAGCTTTTTATCTCACCCATTGGGCCATTTCCACTTTTGACATCAGGGTAAAGCTATTTTTATGTTTTAATTGGTATCACAGTTGCTGGTAGCATTGTTTTTGTCCTGGCAATGAGGGCAATAATGGGCTTGACTGTTCCTGCCGCAGCCCAGGACCCATTGTCAGCCCCTGCCCCAGGAATGCAGTGCCAGTCCCCAGCTCCCCACAGCCCTGCCCTGCTCAGCCATGGGCCCTGCCACCCGCAGGCCCGTGGCCTGGCCGGGCCTCAGCCTGTCCACAGGAAGGTGCCCGATTCCTGGGGCTGCCCTGGTTCCCCACAGCCACCTGCTCCTGGCTGGGGCGATGGGACTGGCCTGGCTGCAAAGCCCTGCCCTGCCACCCCGGCCACAGGGAGCCACCAGCCTCTGCTGCACCGTGACAGTGCCGTGCAGGCCCATGTTTTGCTTCACCTACTTTGTCGTCTTTACATTGCCTTTCCACCACTAAGTTCTCTTTTCCTTCTAAAAATGGTTCTGTACAAGGTTGGAAACACTGCTCTGGGAAAATAGCCCCTTCTAATGATGTGTTAAGACAGCATTGTTGATGCAGTTTCTATGAATGTAAAATTAATTTGTTTATGCAGTTTTGGTAAAGCTTGATTCAAATATTCTGACAGGTACTTGCATACCAGTTTCTGAATTATGGATGTCTGGTTTTGCCTGGGAGAATAATAGCCCTCTTCCTTCTCCTCACGCTTTGAGCTTTTAGTCAGCAAGGCGTATGGAGAAGTTCAGTTTTAAGGCTGATCAGTGATTTCAGTACAGACAGGCCCAGAAATCAGTAATTGTCATGTCTGCTCAGGGGAGCATAGCTACAATAAGTAGCTCTTATTACTCCTTGGTGCTATAGGAATATATATGAAATGCCTGAAGAAACTCTTGAATTATGCTTAAAATGTGATTGCCTAAATGCTTTGTAGTGTTGAATTTTACATTTATTTGCGTTGTGTCTGTTGTCTGCGTCTGTGCACCCCCTCCTCTACCCCTGCCCCATTTCTGAGTAGACTAAAATGTAACACCAGTAAAATGTAATAAAATGCTTCATTCAAAAGGTGTTGCTCTGAGAAGAAGGTTTAGGGACTATGGAGCAGTGAAAGTCTTAGAGGGATGGTGAAGAATTGGGATAAATACCACTGCCTTTATACGAGGACTTCACAGGAAGATCAAGTGCGTGTGAAGGTAGTGGCTTTTATTATTAACAGGGCTTAATTACTTCGGCCTAAGCAACCCAGTGATGGAGAAGGAAGAGCTGTGAAACAAGTTCATTGCACATCTTAAAAGGTATTGAGAAGTACCTTTTACAGACACTAAGAAGCTGCGAAGAGAGCTCTCTGAGGAGCTAGGAGAGCCTCATGCTTCATGCGTATGTACTACTAGTTGGTATAATAATTAGTTAATGTTTAGAAAAATACTATGATCCTTAGAAGAAATGCTTTGCAGTGTGTTGTTAAGCTCATTTGACACCTAGCTCTCAGACCACCCAGTGCACAGAAAACTCCTTGGTCTGGTATAACCCAGAAATGAAGGCTGAGAGGTACGAAAGCCTTAATGCAAGCTCAGTGGTGTTTAGCAGTAAGGGTGTATGTAGCAAGACCATATAGAAGATAAAATCTAGTCCTAAATCCAGCCTAAACTGGGATGTTCTATACAGCAGTCTGGGTTAGCAGCTTTCCACCCCGACAACTTCTTCAGACACCTGAATTTGCAAGGAGCATCAGTGTTTGGCTTAAAAGGCCCTTGGGTATCTGTGTCTTTTCAGAAATACTGCATTCTCGGGGATTATGCTCTCATCTTCTGCCTAAGGTTCACTGTATGCTGAGGGTCAGATAGCAAACTGCCTTTTTTCTTTGGTTTACTAACAAGGGAAACCTAATCTAAAACTTGTGGCGGTACAGCCTTATCTAGCAGTTAAGTACCACACAGTCAGTCGCTCAGCTCCCCCCAGTCCCCCAGTGCAGGAGGAAAGTCGGAGGAAAAGACAAGGAAAGCTCATAAAGTTAAGATAAGAACCATTTAATAATATAAATGAAAATTATAGTGATACTAATAATACTACTACTAATAAGCAATTAAAATAATAGAAAATAGACTATATGATACAATAGCTCACCACCGGCTGACTGATACACAGCCAGGTCCCAGGGCAGCCAGTAGTCTCAGAGCCTGAGAGCCCCAGAGCAGGGAGAAAACCCACCAAACTCCCCCAACCCACTAACGAACCTGCCCCACAGCTAACAACTGCGCCAAGAGCTAATGGCCCAGCTATCAAGCTAGCCCAAAGCCTTAACGACCGTCTCGTCACCTTTCTGCCTCAGAGCTGCAAATGTGCCCTGAGCCTGATTTAAGGTGGAGTGAAACGCTCTCTGGGCCAGCCAACAGCACTGTGAAGTAAAGCAGCTCGTTCCTGCTTGAAACCAGCACAAAACCAGCTGCTTATTTGTGAATTTGCATAAGAATAAACGATTTGAGTATTTGCCTGAGAATTACACATAATTTTATGCCTCTAAGCTTGAAGAGTTTTGATTATCTGCAGCCCGGAATGCCACAGGGTTTTTGTATGTTTGGATAAAAATGTTTCTCTTAAAACTGAATTACTGCGTGAACATGTAGGAGTCAGAAGGCTGAAAGGAGAGCAAATTATAGATTGGTGTGCAGGAGAGGAAAGTGTCAGTTATAGTCTTTGCTTCTAGGGTTGTGTTTTTGTTTGCTGGTGTTTATATTCATAGAAAATTCGAAGAATAGGATGAAACACTGAGCTGAACTCTTTTGGATGGTAACGCTTCAACCAAGAACCAGAGCCAAAGAAACTTCACTGATGTATTCAGTGTTGACAACCCATATAAAATACAGAGCTGTCACCATCAAGAATACCAAGAGAGGTTATGACACTGCCACTGGAGGACGTAGATGTCTTCATCGAAAGCACTGATCATGTCCTCCACTGTGAGAATGGAGGATCCACACAGCAGTCTCTGATAGGAAACTATAAAAATTCCAGCGGAATCAATCTGTGGCAGGCAGCTGGAGAAGTTTTTATGGAAAAAAACCCAAAAACAAAACAGTGAGGACTTGGAAAATACCCATGATTTCCCTGCTCCATAATACCTTCTAATCTGTCATCTGGGTAAGAGGATGGAAACTCTGAGGAATGTATTGGGGAACAGCAAGCACTGGCTGATCTGTAAGGGACTGGGAGCCCAGTGTGATAGCCAGGCTGGCAGAGACCCAGCCCCACAGCCTCTGTGCGGGACAGGCCTGGGGGCAGTAGCCAGATTTCATTCGGCAGTTTGGATCCCACAGATGGCTGGGGATTGGCCCAGGGGCCTTAGAAAAACTGTCAAGGCTGAGCAGTCTCCAGTAGTGCCATCGCCATCTTTCCTTGAGCAGGGGCTGATAAACACCTCGCTGCTGAACGTAGTTGTACACACTAAATCGCTCCTTCCCTCCCTGCCCCATACAACGCCTTATTTTTTCCCTCTCTGTAGTGTGTTCCCAGCATAACGTGGGAAGTACTCCAACCAGACCTGGAGCAGATGCAGCAACTGCTGCAGCAGTTGATGTGGTTGTTGGCTGGTCAGGTACTCTGGAGAGGAACTGCTGCTTGTAGGCCCAGGATGCTTTAGGCTAGAGGAGGGGATTATCTGCTAGATGAGATTTTGTAGCATGCCAGAGAGGTACAGTGGAAGTACAGAAGGGATTCTTGCAAGGTCTTGTACAGTCTCATGTGGACTTTGTTACTGACAGTCCTTGAATATTTGTTGCGTTTAAAGCAACTTGTTGATTTGGTTGTGTGTTGTGTTTTTTTTTTTTAATTTTTTATTACTTAGCAGCTTGCCACCCAGTGGTACGTATTTTCTGCATCTTGCCCTTTTTTCATGATACCGAAACTTCTCGTAACTGTCCAAGTCTGTTGCTGCGAGGTCAGCTTGGGATCCAGTGATTTTGAAATTTATGAGCCTCCCCTCACATGTCTCTGAATGTTGCCTTCATGACCTTAACGCTGAGTCATATATCACTTGAGCTATTTTTGGTAGTTGCTATTTCAGCAGCAAATTTCTACCTGAATCTCCAAGCAACAGCATTTCACCAGGACTGTGAAATTCCCTCGTTTCACTTCTGAATGATGGATTTTCAACTAAAACTTTGCCCTTTTTTTGAACCACATTTATTATAGAAGAAATAGAAACAGGTTTAATGTTCCGAATATTTTGATTTCTTTTACAGACTATCTTCTGCTCTGTTTGTTGTGGTATGTGGAAGTTAAGGAGACACAGCTGTGTCTTCACGGCTGATATTAAAGTGCATAACCTTGTTAATCTTGCGCAGACGCCAGCTGCCTGGTAACCTTTCCTTCCAGCCGAACATTAGGGCTCACTCCAGACCAGTTGCTGCATCCTCTACCCCCTTCAAGGCTAGGTATGTTCATACAGCCGGAATGTGGTGTGAACAGCCAAGCAATACGAGCAATACGCTTTGCACTTGGCTGCTGTCGGATCATAGAATCACAGAATGGTTTGGGTTGGAAGGGACCTTAAAGACCATCTAGTTCCAACCCCCCTGCCATGGGCAGGGACACCTTCCACTAGACCAGGTTGCTCAAAGCCTCATCCAGCCTGGCCTTGAACACTTCCAGGGATGGGACATCCACAGCTTCTCTGGGCAACCTGTTCCAGTGCCTCACCACCCTCTCCGTGAAGAACTTGTTCCTGCTACCCAATCTAAACCTCCCCACTTTCAATTTAAACCCGTTCCCCCTTGTCCTGTCACTACAGGCCCTTGTAAAAAGTCCCTCCCAGCTTCCTTGTAGCCCCTTCAGGTACTGGAAGGCTGCAATAAGGTCTCCCTGGAGCCTTCTCTTCTCCAGGCTGAACAAGCCCAACTCTCTCAGCCTGTCCCCATAGCAGAGGTGCTCCAGCCCTCTGATCATCTTCGTGGCCTCCTCTGGACTCGCTCCAACCAGTCTATATCCTTCTGATGTTGAGTGCTCCTCAGCTGGATGCATCACTGCAGGATGTTGGGTTCAGGTAAGTGGTGTTTCATGGCTCTTCCATGTCTGTCTTGGAGAGAATGGCGCTGGCCAGTCATGTGGGGTAGGAGTCATACTGATTCAGTTGCAGTAGAATGTAATCCAGTTTGACACAGGGTGTGTGATCATTTCTACTGTTCAGAAATACCCAACCTCACAAGCACCATGGGTTTATGCACCTCCTGCCTTCATCTGAAGGGCCTGTAGTTGCTGCATGGTGTTGTAAAAGACAAGTTACTCTAGACTAAGAAAAAATGAGTGTTTACAGTGCGTGAGCTTATCTGTATTAGCTGCCTTGTGTGTCTGCTCATGCTCAGTGGTGAAATGACTCTCAATGAGCTCTGTATTTCTAGGCACATCTGATGTTTGCCTTAGAGTAGCTGTGACATACCTGATTTGCACTGTGTCTCCTTGTTGCCTGGCCTCACAGTACCCCACTTTTCTCGGGGAGGCAGCATTTACTTTTCCAGAATGCAAACAGACAACACGACTGGTATCTGCAAGGATGGGAGGTAGGGAGTTCAGGGTAGTCATTGCAGCGCTTTGAAATCTGGATTAAAAACCAAAGTAAAAGTTACTGGTGGTTACATCAGTGCTAGTAAATTACTGTGATCAGGACCATTCTGTGCTACTGGTGCCCGCAGCCAGGGATGAGCCTGCTTGTGTAGGTGGAAGTTCTCCTTGTCTCCAGACTGGGCTGCAGGCAAGCTCTCCTGGGAATAGTGCGTGATCCATGCTCACCATGAACTGTGCCTGGGATTTGTCTGGGAGACGGGCAGCTGGCAGGGGCTGAAAGCAAGCTAGGGATGGCTCCGTCGAAAGCTGACCAGTATTGGGGATTTCATTCCAGTGCCCAGGAACACCAGGCTGGTGTTCAGTTTGCTAGGGTAGAAGCCATCCTAAAAGGACTTTTAAAAGTTTAGTTTTATAAAATTACCAAGCTTTAATAAGCATCATTACTGAATACTGAATTGAGTACGTTGTGGCATGTACCCACATTTATTAAGCGATCCACATTCTGATGTCCTGTTTGTATGAGATTTCACAATGGTAAGGTTAGAAAAATTGTATGTGCAGATTTAGAAGAAAAAAATGATCTGAATACTAAGCTTGGAAAAATTCCAAGTTAATAGAAGTATTATTTAATTTGTTAGGAATTTGTTTGATAAAGTATTTTATCAGCTTGAATAAGAAGCTTCTGACTTACTTGTAAGTTGGATTTTTTTGCAATTCTGAATTCAGTGTGCATTTAAAATGGGATTTTTGTAAGGGAATATTCCAGTGCATAGGATTAAACAAACTCAGACGGCTGAGGTTTCAGAAAGGGCTGAAACATTGTTAAATGTAAGGTTTGATGCTATTACTGCATGTTCCAAGCAGCGCTTAAATGGTCAACAAAGTTATGTGTGAGCATTGAGAAGAAGTGGGGTGTGTGGCAGGGAAACTGGCCTAAGATGATGAAGTGCAGATTATACCACACAAAGGTGCTAGCTTTCTTCCTAGGTGTGATGGGCAAGGACTGTGCCCAGTACTTGTATATTTTAGTAAGATGTTGATGTTGTTAGTAATATAAAAGTTACTTGAACATTGAAATACATCTGATCCACACTGCAGTAAGTTTAAGTGCTGTGCAGACTCTTTTAGAGGAGAAAAAGGAATAATTAATGGTCTGTAACAATCAAAGCAGGTGGTTAAGTGTCACCACCCCTGGAGGTATTTAAAAGAGGTGTCGATGAAGTGCTTAGGGACATGGTTTGGTGGTGGACTTGGCAGTGTTTGGTTAACGGTTGGACTCAGTGAACTTAAAGGTCTTTCCCAAACTAAAGATTCGATAATTCTAAAAGTTGAGGCCTTACAAGTGACCAGTATTTGCACAATTGCCAAGTAGTAAAAAGTTGCGAGAGTGTGAAGTGGTTACCAGTTGTATGCTGCTGTGGTCTTTCCTGTAGCCTTTGGCAGATGTGATTATGGAAAATGCAAATGTAATTTTGCTTGGTTGTGTTGATGGAGTGTTGAATTCCTCATTCGTTGGTTCCAAATAGGAGTTTGTGGAATGTGAAAAATATATTTCCTTTAAGTGAGGCTTACTGCTTCTAAAAAGATTAATGATTTGTATGGAAGAGGATTTTTGAAGCCTTTTTTGTATGAAATGAATGGATTTTGCTATTTCAAAATTGAGGAAACTGGAAGTCTATTTTTTTTCTGAAAATAGCCTGTCTCTTGAAGGCAGAATAACCGTGATTTGAGACTTCTTCAGAAATCCTTCAGAGTGCATTTATCTGTGTGGTTGTGTACACACAAACCTGTGCCCCAGATGTGCAGCATTGTGATTTTTTTAAATGGAGTGACCATATATGTTCCAAAGAATAAATGGGTAGGCTTACGGAAAAAGGATTTTTTTCTTTCTTCTGAGCAAACATATTCCCCCTCCTGTAGCCCACCTCAGAAAACTCAAAATGGTATTTGTAGATTGAAAAAAAGATCAGTTTTAACACTACATTGAAACAGGGTGTTGGGGGGGGAAATCGGCCAGTGTGTCGCTGGTGCTTGGGAATATTCAGTCACTCTGTTGCGCAGAGACACAGGGTGAGACGTGGAAATGACCATCCATCATCAACAAAACTTTGACTGCCTGTTGGAAATCCCGCGGTAGCCTGTAAATGTTTTCAGCCACCAAGTGGGAGGGACACTGACCTTTTCCCAAGTGACATGGGAATGTGCCTCAGATTCCAGTGGGTGCCAAGAGCATGGACACCCCTGAAATGCAGCTCCTCTTGCTCTCTGCAGGGCTGTGATCACCTCACGCTCTCCTGGTGGGATGCTCCAACTTTCGATGTGGCTTTATGATGTGGTTGAATGCCACAAATCCGTTGTTACTAGGCATAGCTGAAAAGAGATCTAGAAGGCATCTTCTCGTGGTTGGGTGGATTTTTAAAATGTAAATCCTGCTTACAGGTTAATGAAAGGGTTTGCTCTCTGTGCCAGGGTGGTTGGGTTTGTATGTTTGTATGGATTGATTTGTGACCTGTATATATTTGGCCTGATTGCCAACATTTATTTTTCTTCTCTTAGATGTGCATAATAAATATTTAATGCATGTTTTCCAGTTATTAATTTTACTTGTTTGGTGTTCGGTGCATTGTTTTGCAACTGGTATATGGTATAGTGATTTGTAACATACTTGTCTAGTTCGGCTAAAGGATGTATAGATTTTCTTTACATTGGCTTTGCTGTGGACACCTGACTTGAGGCTCTGAACCAGTCATTTGGCCACATTTCATTTGAGTTAGGTTAGGTTATACACTGGTCCACAGTTACACTGTTCCTGAAAACAAATAATTTGCGATAGCTTTAGGCAAGTGATGCTCAAGGGAGAACAGCTACCACAAATAATAACATGAGATGCAGAGTGCACTTGGATTACTGCTCACTCATTGTTTTCACTGTGATACGAAGATGATGAGTTAGCAGCTAATGAGTTGCACTGGTTGGCATTGTACCCTCTGGCAGATTAGGCAAGTTGAATAGCAAGCATCAGCCCCCTAGAAGAAAAGATTTAAATGCACAGGATGTCAGTTAGTGTTAACACTAATTTCAGCTTCATTTAACCGTGGTAGGGTCACGGGGACAAAGAAGGATGACCAAAGGACATACTGTAGGTCGGTTCATCAAAACTGTGTAAGATAAAAGTGCGCAGATTTTGGACAGAGAAGTTTGAATTCAGATCATATGCGGAAACATCTGAATCTCCAGCTCTAGATGCTGCTGGCATTGACTTAAAAATTATTTCATGCTGATTTTGTTCAAGGCAACTGAACCCCATAAATAGATGGAATTTCCAGCACTCTTTGAGTAACGTAAAGATGTAGCAAAATTAGCAGGAAATGAAAATGTAAATAAACAGTAGATAAGAAAGTATTGCTTTTTCAGCAAAATACAATATGTTTCAAAGGCCCGAAGAGCAGAAAGATCTGAAAGCTGTAGTGAATACGTAGATCTGAGCTCAGGATATCGGGCTATGCTGGAAAGCTTAATATTTACTGTGGAGTGTTTATTGTAGTTATAGAGCTGTATGTAGCAGGAACAGTAAAATAATAGTACCATTTTAAACTGTACTGGAAATGTGGCACACTAAGACTGTCTAACCTTATTATTAAAAAACATATACCCTATGTTTTTACATACTTTATTTTTTTAATTAGCATTTACTTATTTGCTCAGTAGTTCTCTGTAATCCGAAAAGCATCAAATGCTTGTGGGAGCCAATTGCAGAGACCACGTCCTAGCTGAAATGCTGAGATCACGGGGATACTTGTTCCTCTGTTCCCAGCAGCACGGAACAGGCTCTCCAGAAGTGATGTGGGGGAATGGAGCTTGTAGCAGTTAAGATCAAAAGCAATGCTTACATTGCAAAAGTCACAATCATTTCTTTTATACCCTCGTTGTATTTTGTGGGTTAGGACAACCTTTTTATGTATGAGGAATGTGTTCATTGATCAATTAATCTCCTCCTAATGGAGAATACTCCAAAAGCTTTTGAGTTTGTCTGACCACCCAGCCCTAGAAGACTAAGGCCTCATGCAACCCTGTGCTGATAGCTGACATGATACTCATGATAGTGATTTACACACAGTTCTAGGAGAGCTGATTCCTTTAGTGGAAAGGAGAACATTATTTTAACAATGTTCTTAGCTTTCTGACATTTCTTCCATGTTGGAGTTACAATTACACTGCATAAATGAAAAAATCCTTATGGCATGGTCACTGCATAGAGTTAATAGACGTCTGTAGGGAGAATGGGAAAATCAGTTGACCGTGCTATGTAGGAGTCTTTTCATGTGAGAAATAAAGCTGTGGAGAGGAACACAGTAGTTTCTCAAATAAAAAGGCTTTAAAACCTTGAAAGGAATAAGCACGCAAAGTTGATTTTGGAAATCACAACAGGAATCTAGCCCATCTAATCTGAATTTTTGAAGTGCATATGTTCCTTATGTGATCAGTTGAGAGAGTGCTTTCAGGAGGAGGGAGCTTCAGAACAGGTTTTGGCTCGTACCTTCATGCTTACTGGTCCTTGGCTTAGCTCTACCGGCACACATAGTCATCAGGTAGTGTAGGCACCCTCCCACACTGGGGGCTGAACAGATCGCTGCTGTAGCGAGGTGTTGAAATTCGGTCATCACTTGAAGGCCTTGATAAATGTCAGAGCACTGTTACTGTAGTAAAGGTCTTGTAAAGGTAAAAAAATACTCTCTGCATGAAGAGTTTACGGCTACCCAAGAATTAAAAAGGCACACATAGTCATCAGGTAGTGTAGGCACCCTCCCACACTGGGGGCTGAACAGATCGCTGCTGTAGCGAGGTGTTGAAATTCGGTCATCACTTGAAGGCCTTGATAAATGTCAGAGCACTGTTACTGTAGTAAAGGTCTTGTAAAGGTAAAAAAATACTCTCTGCATGAAGAGTTTACGGCTACCCAAGAATTAAAAAGTGGGGAGGATGGAGTTGTGTGTGTATAGGAATGCATGCATGTCCAGGCTTCTGTTGTCCTGACTGATGTGTCTGGTAAGGCAGAGGTAGGCAGACACCTCTGCTCAGCTCTGCAGATGAGGGACATTATGTGGAAGGTTAGCAGAATTAGCAGTTCTTCTTTTCTTTGAGGAAAGAGAGCTGTTTCACTCCTTCCTCTCCCTTAGATAAGGAAAAGGAGCCTTTGCAGAGTGGATCCAGGTTTGAGAATCTGGGCTGTGTTGGCTCTCGTGGGAAGGGCTACAGATATGAAGACTGCCCATGGGCTGCTGTTACAGAAAAGGAGGGGAGAGAAGAATAGTTGCTCTCTTCTCTCCTGAGTAAACCATGGCAACATGTATTTATACCTTTAAAAATGGATATATTTTTGCTAGGTATTTTAAAAGGGCTTTGTGATTATATAACAGATGAGGAATTTCAAGAGCATTTCAAGGCTTGCGACAACGCTGCTTCACTCCCCTTGTCTAGTCATTGCGCGTTGGCTGGGTTCCTGTGGGTAGGAGAAGTTGTTCTGGAAAAGTGTTTTGTAGTCAGGGTACGTAGATGGTATTTTAGCTTAAGGCTGTTTTTTGCCTTTGAAATTTCTTTGTAGTGGCTTTCTGCGAAGTGTAGCCTAAGATTGGGGTGCCCAAGACTGCTCTTGCTCTGTCAAACAACAAGTAGTTATTGTTCGTAGGTATCTATTAGTGGTAAGAGAACCCCACGATTTATGCTCTTTTTATTTTGTAAAAAATGTAACTAGCCTGTTTGCATGAACCATTTTCAGAGGAAGGTATGTTAAGTAGTGCTGCTGAGAGGTGTTTTTAGAGGCCCTGAGGGGAAAAAAACCCAAATCCTAAACAAAACAAACAAACAAAAACCCCACAAGCACTGTTTCAGATAGACTTTAAATATGTGATACTTGTTACAGAAGGGTTGATACAAAATCATTCTACTGCAGTTTTGTTTTTCCTTATGACAACTCATATTTTAATGTATTTGAGTTGCGTGGATATTTATACTTAATACGACTACTACTACTGCATGTTGTTGGCAGAATGCTTGGGAGTGACCCTTTAAACAATGTGAGTGGCTGGAATTAAAGACCTGGTTATGTCTGATGTCAGCTTTTGTGATCGGGGCCGTGACATGTAACATTAACCCTGTAACTTTACCCTGTGTAAATGGATGATAGGTTTGAACTTCTTATTCTTGAGCTTACTGTTGTATTTAAAAAAAAAAAAAAACCAAAAACCAAAACCAACCAAAATCCCTTTTTTAACCAAACGACAAAGAAAAGCCAAACAAGCTCCCCTCTCTTGCCACTCATGATGATATTGAGGGGCGTGCAGAGGATTGAGGGAGAAATGTGGTCAAGAGTAATCCCACCTCACTGAGCTGTCAAAATCAGGAGTGTGGGACCTAAGCTCAGAACCACTCTTTGACATGCCCCTTTCTGTGATCACTACAGGGCACTTTCCAGGTCCTGCCTCACAGCCTGTCCATGTCCTGCTTTAATATTCGTGTGAGCCCTTAGAACATACTCTTCCTTTTGTTCTGCTGCTTCTTTCAACCTCAATCCTGGCCTCCAAGGAAAGGAAAAATGGACATGAAGGTGGAAGAAAGCTCTAGTGTGCTTAAATCAGGTCCTCAGAACGATCTTGCAGCTGTGGATACTCTGCAGTGTAGGTGCAGCCGAAAGAGCGATGAGGTCTGCTGCTGAGCCATCAGCACATGACCCATCTTAATGGCTCAAGACCTCCTCCACTGGGGACAGAGGAGTGGTGGTGACTGAGATGGTGCAACACAGCAGAGGCAAATTCAGTGACTTGGGCAGGGTAGGAACCAAGAATCTTCTATTTTACCTTTTGCAAAGCCACATGCTCACAGACTATGTGGTGCCCAGATTTTAGGGTTTATTTCCTTTTCAGAACCAGTGGATTCAGCCTTGAAATGGCTGCTGAACAGCACTTGATTTCAGTCTGGTGGTAATGGTGTGGGAGAGCAAAACCTTTATCTTGAGGAAGTGATCTCATGTGCTATTTTTGAGGTAACATAAGCACATGGTTGTGCTTCAGTTAGGGTGGTCAAAGCCAGAGGTCTACTAAGCTTATTTCATTAGGATGATGAACTTAAGACGAGGACTGTAAAAGTAGGTGGTGATAGTGAATTTTAAGCACAGGAAACAGCTGATGTTCAAAGAGCATCAGGGTATTTATTGTAGAAATGTAATATGAAGAAGCAAGTCATCAACACGAAAGACTCCAGCCATGAAGACCTGGCAATATTTCTCTGTTAATCTGAACAGGTTTGCTTTTGCTTCCTTCCTGAGAATCAAATCTGCCTGTAATTGTGAATACAGGCTTCTCCACCTACGCGTGGAAATTTTTCTTGTGATAGTTTTAATAATTGTCTCATGTATGTGAGAGAAAACTGGTTGAAAACTTAGATTTGTTAATTTTGCCATTAGCCCTTATGAATGATATCTCTCTCTAGACGTTTTTACTTGCATATATGTTTTTTTTGTATTCACCTTCCCTTTTACATGAGGAGGTACCGTATTTCTAAAGATCTTTGTGAGGTTTGCATTTCATGTAATTAAAAACCTTTATATTTTTAAGTACCGATGGCAGCTCTGAATGCTGCAGCTTACCGTGCAGTTGCCAAATACTCTTGCAGAATGCTAACAAACATTTGAAAATCCGTCATTGTCCTGCCCACATTTTTGATCAATTCCTTTAGAAGAAAAGTGAGGGGAGGAATAACTTTTGCCAGCTGCTGGGTTTGCTTTTTTGTTTTCAGTATGGCCACTCTGAAGTCCTGATGCTTGCAAAGGATGGGCTGCGGGATCTGGCCTATCTTTTCACTAGTACAGCATCATCCACGTGGAGTCAAATAGAGAAAATGTAGGATATGATTACAGAAAGCGTATGACTGACATTTTTCCCCTTCAAGAAAAAAAAAGGTTGTTTTTTGGCTGAGCTGAATGTTGAAAGGCCATCTGTGTAAAAACTCCCAACAGTTTAATGTTGGACCCAGTCTCTCTGAAAAGGGTAACATGGGAGTCCAAAAGAACTTGAGCCTGATTGGCGTGGCACATATCATCTTCATTTTTACAGTTGTTTGTGCCTTAGCAGTAGAAGAGATGTGCTTTGTGAAGAAAAACTTTGCATCAGTTGGCCTCCAAAAGTACTAATTATTTTCATCTTGAAGCAAGAGAGTTATTCCATAGCCAAACTCAGAAGAAATTTTAACCACCAGCATTTTTCTTCCCAAAGGAAGGAGCTTTATGTCTGGGTTTTTCCATTTGCACATTTTCTGTATCATTAAGAGCTTCCAGATTTTTCTTTGCTTGTGATGGGGTCTGTTTGTGCCCCTTCACAGAGGGGCCTGTGCTTATGGAGGATGTAGAACTGACACCTGTGAGAATTTAAGTATTGTAAAACTTTAAAATAGGTGACCTCACTGAAGCAGAGGAAGACACAACTAATATAAATAGTAAAAAATACTTGTGAGTCACTGGCATTCCATGCTGAAGTCTACTTGTATTAGTCTACTAATAACAGCATCGCGTTCAACTGTTACACTTTTCATGTTTCTTGAATTTTCGTCAAGCTCTGTGACAAATACTGAGGGAAAATGAGGTGAATATTCCTTTGAGATCTGCACTCACCTTTATTCTGAGCGATTTCCAAAATGTGTCAACACAGGTAAATGCTGTTCTCTTCCTTTCATGGGAATGAAAAAGTGTGCAAGTTCAGACTGTCTGGAATGGGCTACCAGAAGGAAACATGAAAACCTTGTGACTTTGACTAAATTTTGACTTTTATCTGGCAGGTGATGTGTTTATAAACACTTCCGGGTGTGTATTTTATCATGCAAATATAAAAATGTTTACATGGTCTGAGTGGAGGTTTAGCACTGGGCAGGGCAGGGAGACAGGAATTATTTCCACAAGTGCCTCAAGCAGGTAGTCCAGTGCTGAGGGAAGTTCCAACTGGTGGCTGCTTTTTGCAAATTACAATCTAGAATTGTGCTTTCTTATTTTAGACATCTCTGCTATAGCAGAGTTTCCAATTTTTGCACCCAAATGTTTACCGTACGGTTTTTCTTTTTTAATCCAGTTTCATAGTGTGTGTTTCCATTTCATCTTGTCTGAGTTGTAAAATTAACTCAGGAAAATTGAATAGGCATGAATAAAATGAGAGGAGATGATAAATGTTCAGTGATATTGAAGATGAAATTTTTGGAGCATCTGCAGCCCAAGGAATTTGAGGATCCAGTTCAGGATTGCTGAAACCGGGAAAAATGCTCGACCTTCCATAGATGTGTGATTCGGCATGTTGAACCTTGCTAAATTAACTTCTGAGAATAAACATAAGTTAACAGTCAGAGCAAAAAAATGACCAGGACCTTTTACTATTCTTCACTAGCAAAATCTTCTTCTAATGGGGTCCTGATAGTCCACAAGTACAGGCTGGGT
>NW_010261526.1:0-215 GCF_000690775.1 Eurypyga helias
CCGCCAGCGCCAGCAGCACCTTCCCGAGGATGCACCACGCGCAGCAGCCCTACGACTCCTGCGACGAATGCATGGCGACCTCCCACCCTGCCAGCAAGATCAACCGCCTGCCCCCCACGCTGCTGGACCAGTTCGAGAAGCAGCTGCCGCTGCACCACGACGGCTTCCACACGCCGCAGTACCCACGGGCCGGCGGGGCCGCGCCCCGCCGCGAG
>NW_010261526.1:314-1312 GCF_000690775.1 Eurypyga helias
CCGGCGGGCACGCCTCCCCCCCCCCCCCCCACCCCCCCCCCCATCACCACCAGTCCCGCCATGGCAAGCGGAGCAAGAGCAAGGACCGCAAGGTGGACTCCCGGCACCGGTCCAAGATGATGGGCTGGTGGAGCTCCGACGACAACCTGGACAGCGACAGCAGCTACATGGTGTCCGGCCGGCATGCTGCCGACCAGGGCACCCAGTACTGCATGGACGCTCCCGAAAGTGCCTTCAGAGACTTGACCTTGAAGAGTCTAAAGGGCGGCGGGGAAGGAAAATGCCTGGCCTGTGCTGGCATGTCCATGTCTCTGGATGGCCAGACGCTCAAGAGGAGCGCCTGGCACACCATGACTGTCAGCCAGGCCCGCGAAGCCTATCCCAGTGCCAGCGGCACCGAGAAGACCTTGATGCTTCAAGAGGCAAAGGCCAAAGACCGAGCGTACCAGTACCTGCAGGTGAGGGGCTGGGCAGGGCAGGGGGCTGCAGCCCTGGGAACTGCAGCCGGAGATGCCGTGGGGTGAGCTGGGGCTGGGACCCTCCATCCCGGCAGCCCTGTGTGGTGCAGGGATGCTCCAGCTCTGCTCCATGTCCCCAGTGCCTGTGCCCTGTCCCCCGGGGTCCCGCGCTAGTCCCCGCTGCCCCCTCACCGGCAGTGCGAAGCCCTGTCTGCCGCTTCCTGCTCCGTGCCCACTGGATTTGGGAACAGACCGGCTCTGTCAGCTTGGGGCTGCTGGTGGCCCTGCGCCCACTCCCTCCTCCTGGCTTATATCCTGCTTGTGCCTGGCCGGGTGCCACTGCCTGCCTCGTCACCAGGCTCCCTTCTAGGTCACCCCCCTTCCAATTAAAAACTAATTAACTCTTCTCTCCCTTTCCCGGGGGAAGGAGACAGGGAGCGGCGATGCTGCACTGTCTGGGGGTGGGGGGTGACTGGTAGTCCCTCTACACCAGCATTGGGGACATCGGGACAGGGTGACAGCCCCCATGGGATCTGGGGG
>NW_010261526.1:1432-1712 GCF_000690775.1 Eurypyga helias
CCAGCCATGCCTGCCGGGGGGGCTGCGAGGTGGGAGCAGCTGCACTGCCCCATGTTTTGGGAATAGCCCTGCATGGGGCATGGGGAACTGTGGTTGTTAGGAGTCGTCAGCTCTTCTGGATTTAGGAGCTTTCCCAGGGGGGTCAGAGCCCCCAGGTTCTGTCCCCGCAGCTCTGGGATGCTGGGGAGGGGTGGCAGTGGGGCCATGCTGGCACATGCCCACCGGGTTTGGGCCATGCAGGCACGCCAGGTCCAGGCTGGCATGTGCCGTGTGGCAGGGG
>NW_010261526.1:1750-1953 GCF_000690775.1 Eurypyga helias
CCTGGCCACTGCATCCTCCCACGCTTGCCTCCTGCCCCAGGTGCCGCAGGACGAGTGGAGTGGGTACCCAGCGGTGGGCAAAGATGGGGAGATCCCATGCCGGCGGATGCGCAGCGGCAGCTACATCAAGGCCATGGGCGATGAGGACAGTGCCGACTCGGATGCCAGCGCCAAAGTGTTGCCCAGGGCGGCCACGCGGCGAG
>NW_010261526.1:2619-3067 GCF_000690775.1 Eurypyga helias
CATGGGCACCAAGGGGCGGGGGTGCTGCCGGATGCTCCTCTGAGCATCTCCCATGCTGCTCAGCCCTGGCCCTGGCTCGCTGCCCCCAGCCTCACCCACTGCTCTCCCCAGATCAATGACGAGCTCAACCACCAGTTCGAGGCCGTCTGCGAGTCGGTTTTCGGTGAGGTGGAGTCACAGGCCGTGGAGGCGCTGGACCTGCCCGGCTGCTTCCGCATGCGGCGGGCCATCCAGGCGGGCTGCTCCCAGGACGACGACTGCCTCTCACTCTTCTCCATGTCAGCTCCCGCCGGGACGCCCATCACCAGCAGCATCTTGAAGCCCAGCACCTGTGAGTCCCGGAGGGTGATGGGGGGCTCGGCCGCGCAAGGGACCCCCGCGTTTCCCTGCCTGCTTGCCTGGGTGCTCAGCAAGGGCTGCTGCTGGCCCTGCTCCTGCCCCTGGCTCC
>NW_010261526.1:3115-5477 GCF_000690775.1 Eurypyga helias
GAGCACCTTGCTTGCAGCTCAGCTCCAGCACAGGGTGCAAGCATCCTGCTCGTGGCTCGGCCCTGGTCAGAGGGCTGCTCTGTGCCTCCAGCACCCCTTTGCCATTCCCAGCCTCATCCAGCCTGGCCCTGAACACTTGCAGGGATGGGGCATCCACAGCTTCTCTGGGCAACCTGTCCCGGCCCCTCCCCACCCTCTTCAGGAAGAATTCCTTCCTGATGTCCCATCTCCATCTCCCTCTTTCTGTTTAAACCCCTTACCCCTTGTCCTGTCACTCCCTGCTTTTGTAAAAAGCACCCCCTCCAGCTTTCTTGTAGCCCCCCCGGCACTGTAAAGTTCTATAAGGTCTCCCCGGAGCCTTCTCTTCTCCAGGCTGAACAAGCCCAACTCTCTCAGCCTTTTTCATAGGTGAGGTGCTCCAGCCCTCTGAACATCCTTCCACTTCTTTCCCCTACTGTGTTTCCCCATCTCTGCCCCTTGCCGGGTGCTGTAGCAGTGTGGCCAGCACGGGTCTGGGGTGGTTTCCAGTCCCTTCTGGGGATGAACAGCCCCTGTGAGCTCCAGCTCGGATCTCTGGCAGCTGAGGTGCAAACCCTTGTTCCCCTGGGGCCCCCATTCGCGGTGGGAAATGAGCAAATGTCTGTGTTTTCACGCGCCTTTTCATCCTGCGCCTCTTCCACAACAGCCTTCAGTTACAGAAAAGCTCCACCTCCCATCCCTCCAGGAACCAAAGCCAAACCCCTCATCTCCGTCACGGCGCAGAGCAGCACCGAGTCCACCCATGAAAGCTACCTGCCCGGCGAGGTCACACGCAGCCCCGCCTGGTCCAAAGACGCCGCAGCACGTTGCAACTCAGCCGAGAGCCTGGAGAGCTCCAAGGTGACGGCTGTGGCCCTCGACCTGCCTCCAGTCCAGCCTCGCACCGCTCCCAAGCCCTCCACGCTCATCATCAAGGCCATCCCCGGCCGGGAGGAGCTGCGGAGCTTGGCTCGGCAGCGGAAGTGGCGTCCCTCCATTGGCGTCCAGGTGGGCTTTGCTCCTCCCTGCGGGCCCTGAGCCATCTCCGAGGCTGCCCGAGTGGCACAGGGGATGCTGAGCTGCCCTGCTGCATCTCAGGGCTGCCCTCCAGCGCTTTTCCTCTGCCCCTTGGCAGGTCGAGGCCATCTCAGACTCAGATACGGAGAGCCGGAGCCAGAGGGAGTTCCACTCCATCGGGGTGCAGGTGGAGGAGGACAAGAGGTACTGCGCGGCTGGGCTGGGCAGAGACCTGCCATACTCCCTGCATCGAGGGCTTGGGTCCCCCCAGGATTCCCTGAACTCTGCACCACTCCACCCCGCAGCATCTTTTCCCCCTCTCCTCCAGCTGAGACCCCCAGAGCTCAGCACCATTTCCATCCTGTGCCGACTGCCCCCACCTCGGGCAGGATCTGGCCTTCCCTTTGCCCTCGCATCTCGCTGCTGCAAATAGCCTGCCCGGAGAAGGCATCCCTCCTCCCACCCTCTGCTCGGGTCTCCTCCGCTCCCCCATTCCCATCCTGTGCCGCCTGCCCCCACCTCGGGCAGGATCTGGCCTTCCCTTTGCCCTCGCATCTCGCTGCTGCAAATAGACTGCCCGGAGAAGGCATCCCTACTCCCACCCTCTGCTCGGGTCTCCTCTGCTGGGGCTCAGCCCTGGGCTTTGAGCCCAGCCCAGGTGCAGGTGAACCCTTCGGGCTTTTCTGCAGCTAAGCACCATGTTTTGGCGGGGGTGGAAATGCCAAGGGTTGGTACCTGCACAGCCCACAGGAGGGGAGCTCCGGCAACATGCCCACGCAGCCCTGGTGCACACTTCTCTCCATCCTCGGTCCAGTGCTGGTAGCCATGGAAACGGGCTAAGAGTGGAGGAGATGAGGGACTGGCAGGTTTCGGCTGCTTAGGGCTGTCCTTTTGGCCCCAAGTGCTCTGGGATCCAGACTGGTGTCCTCAGCCCCATCCTTCCTGCGGGCATCCCTCCCCCTGTCCCTGCCCGCCCCTGTCCCTGCCCGCCGTGGTACGTGGTGAGAGGACGGAGCAACGGGGCTGTCCTCGCTGGCTGCGAGGGTCCCCACACGGTCTCGCTCTCCGCAGGCGAGCGCGCTTTAAGCGCTCCAACAGCGTGACGGCGGGCGTGCAGGCGGACCTGGAACTGGAAGGCTTCACCGGCCTGGCCGTGGCCACCGAAGACAAAGCCCTGCAGTTCGGGCGCCCCTTCCAGCGGCACTCCTCGGAGCCCGAGTCCGGTCGGCAGTACGCTGTGTACAAGACGGTCCACACGCAGGGGCAATGGGCGTACCGGGAGGACTACCAGCTGCAGTACGACACGGTGGAGGTGCCCCGGCGGGAT
>NW_010261526.1:5506-7030 GCF_000690775.1 Eurypyga helias
CCCTGACTCTGGCCGCACGTCTCCCTGCCACCGCGACGGGGAATGGTTCATCAAACTGCTGCAGGCGGAGGTGGAGAAGATGGAAGGATGGTGCCAGCAGATGGAGAGGGAGGCTGAGGACTACGACCTGCCGGAGGAGAGTGAGTCGGGGGGGCTTGCAGGGTCAGGAGGGACTGGGGGTCCTGTAGAGTCTGGGGGGCACAGCCATGACCCTGCAGTGCTCCCACCTTGGAGCATCCCCCATGCCAAGGCTAAAGAGGGTGGGTGGAGGCAAGAAATGCCATGAAACCCTCTGGGACTAGTGGGTTCTGGAGGAGGGAGGAGACACCACATGGTTTGGGGGGGTCTGAGATGCCTGGCGTGGCCCCCGAGGGGGTGCAGGTCCCTGCCATGCAACCGAGAGGCTCCATGCCCTGTGAGAGTGCTGACTGTCTGCTCTCCCCCCACCAGTCCTGGAGAAGATCCGGAGCGCCGTGGGCAGCGCCCAGCTCCTCATGTCCCAAAAGGTGCAGCAGTTTTACCGCCTCTGCCAGCAGAACATGGTGAGTGCCGGGCAGTGGTGCTGTGGGGTCAGCCATGGCAAGGGGGGGTCTCTACCCTTAGCTAGTGGAAAAGGAACTTTTTGTTATGCTGTGGGGGAGAGCTGGACAGAGAGCTGCCCCAGCAGCGGGGTGTGGGCTGGCCACGTAGCCAGCAGAGCTGCTGTCCTGCGGCTGGACGTGGATGACACTCTATCCCTCTATCCCCACAGGATCCCAACGCATTCCCTGTGCCCACCTTCCAAGACCTGGCCGGCTTCTGGGACCTCCTGCAGCTGTCCATTGAGGATGTCAGCATGAAGTTTGGGGAGCTCCAGCAGCTGAAGGCCAATGGGTGGAAGATTGTGGAGCCCACGGTAAGTAGTTCTCCCACTGGCACTCGCCCCCTATCAACTCTCCCTCCCTCCTCCTCCCAAAGCACATCTGTGCCCAAACTGCAGCTGCCGGCTGTCACCAGCAAATGCTTTTAGTGAACACTTAGAAAGCAGAGCTGGGAAAAAAGGAAGCTAAAGAGGGGCTGTTCCTCCACCACAGCCTTGAAGCCGGCTCGCTGCACGTTTCTGGGCAGTGCTGCCTGCAAAGGGCCAGGCAGGTTCTTGGCACGGGCAGGCGCAGTGTGCCACAGGCACCGTTGTGCCCGTGTAGACGGACAAAGGGATGTGCAGCCCTGCCTCACAGCTCGGCGCAGTGCAGGAGGGTCCGTGGGTCCATCCGTGGTCCATCCATGGCTTTGGCTTTGGCACCCACGGCAGCGCCATGCATGGGGAGTGCCCCTGTCCCACACGCACACTTGGCTGTGCCAAGTGCACGAGGATGCCCGTTCCCTGGAGCTCCCATCCCTACCCCTTGCCCTGAAGCCCCCGTTGTCTGCGCAGGAGGAGAAGAAGGTGCCTCCCCCGATACCAAAGAAGCCGCCGCGCTCCAAGGTGCACCCGGTGAAGGAGCGTTCCCTGGACTCGGTGGACCGGCAGCGGCAGGAGGCCCG
>NW_010261527.1:0-316 GCF_000690775.1 Eurypyga helias
TCCGCGTCGCCGGGATCGGTTCGTTCCTGAGCGGATACAGAAGAGGTTCAGCTGCCTTTGTAGCAGAACAGGGGTCTCCTTCCACCAGGGCCACGGGATTCTAAGTAACTGGCGGCTGACGGCTGGATGGAACCTGCACCCGGCGGGAGATTCCCAGCGCCGCGTCCTTCGTTCCTGAGCGGATACAGAAGAGGTTCAGCTGCCTTTGTAGCAGAACAGGGGTCTCCTTCCACCAGGGCCACGGGATTCTAAGTAACTGGCGGCTGACGGCTGGATGGAACCTGCACCCGGCGGGAGATTCCCAGCGCCGCGTCCT
>NW_010261528.1:0-69379 GCF_000690775.1 Eurypyga helias
AACCATTCTATGATTTTATGAACTTACTCCTCACTTTCCAGTGAGAGGTTTTTTCTTTTCTCAAGTTCGAAATGACCGTGTGGTGTGTAACTTTTCATGCATTGAAAGTCAGTATTTCATCAGTAGCATGGAGCGTGGCTTTTCCATTCACCCCACTTGTTGGAGACTGGCAATTCATCAGGGATGCCCCTTCCTGCACTTAACTCTTCTGTCACCTGCACTATACATCAAGATAGAGATTGTCTTTCCAATCTGCCATTAATTTAATTCTCCTGTCCTTTTTGAAAGTCTTTAAGAAACTGAACTAACATTTTTCACAGAGGTTCTCAGCACTTTACCATGCAAATGTCTCTCAGTCATTATCCTGTGACAACAGTCCTTGTTACACAGCTAAGAAGCTCAAGTGCAGAACTACTTGGTCAGGTTCACGTAGGAATTTTTTGGCAGCAGTGGGAATGTGGCACACATTTCCTGAAATATAGCCTTAATCACTTCTTGTTAACTTGGCTACTGTTATAAATGATGGATTCTTCTTTCCTTTATGGCCGGTGGCAGGAAGGACATACGGATACTTTTCACCTTCCTCTGTTGAAGATGTGGAGAGTGTGATATTCTGAAGACTCTTGTGTAGATGTTTCTGGCATAATGTGATGTAGAAAGGTAGCTCTTGTACCTGTGGTAGGTATTCTGGCCCTTCTTACTGCCTCAAAAAAATGCCTTATTAGCTGTGCTGGTAGCTTTGTCTAGAGCCACTGGTGTTGCTGACTGCCTCATGCTCAAAGCCAGGACTCTCTAGAAATGGCTTGAATCCTTCCTGCGGAGAAACCTTAGAGGATCATTAAATACAGCAGTATAGACAAGGATAACTGGGACCTGAGAAGTAATTGGATGCATTAGGTTTCCTCAGTCTGGGAAATGACAGTGGAAAAGGGGCAGTTCAGATGCCTGGAAGATCATGACTGATGATGTGGAGCATTGTTCTGGTACGGTGCCGCAGGGCAGCAATCAGGGATGACTGCCTCTCTGCACCCAAATTGCTCTATCAGTCTGAGAGGTCTTAACACCTTGAATGCTCATAGATCCTTCATCTAAAATTTAAGTTAAAGGATAAGGTGTGGAAATTATAGGAAACCAATGTCTGTTGCTATCAGCCAAAAGCCCAGGATTGTAAATGATTAGAGAGAAGAAAATGACACAGGAAGAAAATTGTCCATGGGGAGGCAGCTAGCAAATTATAGATGGAGGAGAGAGGAGGAGGAAGAAAAGAACAACAGAAGTTTGAAGAATACTATTGATCCATTCCTTTATGGAAGTAATAGAATTGTCATAAAATGTAGAAGAAAGCTTGGAAGTTTGTATTAAAAATTCTTTTCTCTACAAGGGGAAAAAGCTGGTGAGATGTTGATCTTAGGTGACGATGGTGACACTGTCCTGTTAATGACTTAAGTGTATTTAAATCAGCAGATGCTAAAGCTAGACATTTTAAAATTAAGTCCCAACAATTGTGAAAAAAGACCCATGAATGAACTGGCAGAGCTTTCTCTGACTAGTGCTGATTTTGAATAAATCTTGGAGCAGCAATGAAGTTCCAAAAGACTGCAAAAGAAGCAATTACTGTGTTAATATTGACAGTGTTTGCAGTTAGGATAATTTACAGGTTTGTCAGTCTAACAGTAGTCCTGAGCAAAACAGTGAAATATCTAATGTTGGATACTTAATGATGCTGTTAAAATAGACTCATTTGGGTTGGAACGAATGGTAAACTGTTCTTACTGAGCAAATGTGGGGTTTTAAATGAATTATAAATTTGGTTGGAACATGTCATAGTTATCAGTGTTGTGTATAAAGAAAGTAGCCCAGGATATCTTGATTTAAGAAACTAAAATGATACTGAATAAACATGGAGACTATTAAATGAATAAATATCTGGCTGTTAAAATAAATTGAGACTCATCAGTGAAAAATTTTGTTTCTAGGCAGACAAAACATTCTGTTGCTATACTGTATCGTACTTTATCAGTGACTTGAAAGAAGTACAGACTCATTACTGGTACAATTTGTAATTCATACAGAAGTGGGGAAAAGAGTGATAAATTCTGAGCAGGAACTCCAGTGCAGAATGACCTGAGTAACTTACAACATGTTTTGAAAACAAACAGCCTATCTCAGTTTGGCCAAATTGTGATTGGTCACACCTAGGAGCAAATAATGCAGACTTTACTTTTGGGAAGTCTTTTGCAAAGCTTTGATTAGATTTTCAGAATAGCTGTAGGTCATCAGCTGTACATGGATTCTGTGTGATATGGTGGTTAATGGATTAGTTTGGTTTTTGGATGTATGAACAAAGGAGCAGGGAGAAAAGTAGAGGTTTTGTTATGACTGTGTTTGGCACTGACTCACAGTTCTGCTATCAGTAACGCAGGCATGCATTGATGAACTAGATCAGAAAACATCCGAGGAGTGACTCCAATATTGAAGGATTCCAAGGAGTGCTTTGTCCTGCTTCTGGTCCCAGCATTGTTTTTATTTTGTCCAGCCACTCATGAGAACTGCACGACCAACCTGTGGAGCAGGGAGGAGAAGCAAAAAATATGCCATTTTTAGCCCCCCTTCACTGGATAATAAATCTCATTGGGGTTTATTTTTTTCCAGTCTTTCAATTAGCCATTTCTTTATGAGGATGGGGAGCATGTCCTGGATGGTGCTACAGCCTTGGCACAGGGCACCTGCAGTGGAAGCAGGGAGCCTCCAGGCAAGGACACGTGTGCCAACCGCTGTACTGCCGCGTGCGTGGCTCCTTCCCATTGCTGCTTTGAAATAAATGCAGTTAAAGGGTTAGGGGGGAGATCTAGACCCAGCAATGCTTTTACCTTTCCTCAAGCCTGCTCCTGCTTCCAAGCAGCCCTGATTGCTGGGAGAAACCTAACCTCAACCGTCCGTACAGCAGTGCAGAGCTCCCGGAGCCTGCCAGAGCAGCCAGCCGCATCCCATTGTATTTTAATCTGGGGAAGTGTCATTGTACTTCAGTTCTGGGAAGTGACATCTCTGATCCTGTAAAATACGTTGTCATCTCAATTGTTACTGCTCATGCAGAACCAAGGGAACTAATAGTGGTGAATGTGACCACATGGTGCCTGGGAGAGTAAGTCCTTCATTACCTTTCAGTCTAATGAAGTCAGCTCTTGTGTGTCTGTGAGCTCTTTTATCCCAGCAGAATGGGAGAATCATCCAATTAACTTTATCAAAGCGCTTTTTTATTGAGATTCAGTGGAAGGGCAGGAAACAAGTGCAGACATTTATCTGGTGTATTGTCTCTAATTGTGTTTACTGTCCCTGTCAAGGATGGTGGGAGGCAATTCCTTTTTTGTTTTTCGCCTTTCAAACTTTTTTTTTAAGTGAAGAGGCAAAATAAAGGTCAAATAACTCACTGTTGTAAAAGCAAACAACTCAAATGTCCTAACTATTCAGAGTTGGAGAAGAAGGAGCTTAGCTCAGGAACATTTAATAACTTTCACTCTAAATTCGGGAGCATTTTGAAAAGCTGTTTAGCTTCAGTCCATTTGTATTCCAGTCAGGTTTGTTTTCAGACTGTCCTGAAAAAGGAATCTAAGTTCTCCTGAACCAGAGCTAGGCATTTTTCTAGGAGGGCATCTCTGGGAAAGGCTGTGTGCCCAAGAAAGGACCCATTGCTGGAACACCCTGGCAGGGGAGCCAAGGAGGTGGCTGCAAAGAGGTACTGCAGCAGGGACACGGGCAGTGCCTGGGTTTCCCTGGCTCTGATACAATCTCTGTTCTGCACTGAGGGTTTTCTCAGTACAGCTCATCCATTTTTCTGGCCACATTGCTTTGGCAGGACATTTCTCTTCCCTACAGTTAACTGGTCCTTAAATTCTAGGTTGGGAACAGAAATGGCTACTTGGAGAGGAAGTTTTCCCTGCTTATGCCAGGGACGTTGGAACTAGATGACTTTTAAGGTCCCTCCAACCCAAACGATTCTATGATTCTATGATTCTGTGACTTTATTTGGTAAAACAGAGATCAGATTTTCGAAGCAAAGCATGGGAAACAAAACTACAAGTTTGAGAAAATTTCTCTCTGTCAGTGAGAAGAGGCAGGACTAAGATGGATGGTGTGTGGATGATGAGAGACTAGTGTGTGGTGAATCACGAATAGCTTGGTCTCGGCGCTGTGCATTGGGATTATCATATGGCAGTGATTAAATGCAGTGCACTTTAATCTTTGTTGTAAAATAAGATGAAGTATTGCGAGCCAGGTAAGAAAACAAAATTATGGAATCATAGAATGTCTGAAGTTGGAAAGGATCCATAAATACCATTGAGTCCAATTCCCTGCTCTGCACAGGACTACCTAAAACTAAATTACTAAGAGTGCCATCCAGATGCTCCTTGAACTCTGACAGGCTTGGTGCCATGACCACTTCCATGGGAAGTCTGTTCCAGTGATCGAACACCCTTCCAGTGAAAAGAACCTTTTCCTAATGTCCAATCTGAACTTCCCTTGATGCACCTTCATTCCCTTTCCTTGTGTCCTATTGCTGGTCACTGAAAGAGAGGAGATCAACACCCCGCCTCCATTGCCCCCCTTAAGCAAGTTTTAGGCTGCAGTGAGATCACTCCTCAGCCTTCTCTTTCCCAGGTGGAACAAACCAAGTGACCTCAGCTGCTCCCCATAAATCTTGCCCTTGAGACCTTTCACTGTCTTGGTAGCCCTCTTCTGGACTCTAATAGTTTGACGTCCTCCTTCTATTGAGGCACCTCAAACTGCACATGTTACTTGAGGTGGGGCTGCCCCAGTTCAGTGTGGAGAGAATCCCCTCCCTCAACCAGCTAGCTCTGCTGTGCTTGATGCACCCCAGGACACGGTTGGCCCTTTTGACTGCCAGGGCACACCGTTGACTCATACTCACTTGTCATCAGTCCTTGTCATCAGCCTCTCTTTCCATGGGCTTCTCTCCAGCCCCTGGTCCCCCAGTTTGTACATATAACCAGGATTACCCTGTTCCAGGTGCAGAATCAGGCACTTGCTCTTGTTAAATTTCATATGGTTGGTGAATGCCCAGCTCTCTAGTCTACAGTAGTTCAAATAGTTGAAGGGAAGGATGGCTGGCTGGTATTGAAAGGGCGAATGTTGGATGGAGGGACAGAACTGTTGGGGTTTCCCCAGGTTCAGTCCTTGGACTGGTCTTTGCTAGTAAGGCTGACAGGAAAAATAGAAGCATGCTAACCAAATTTGTTGATGATACAAGGAGAGGAGGGGGGGTTTGTCATAGGAAAGAACATTATACAGTGAGACCTGGATGACCTTCAGGATGGATAATTCTTAACAGCATAAGAGACAAGGTTGTTCAACAGTAGCAGTAAATAAGAGGTCAGGGACTCTTCTCTTGGCCCAGAGGTGAAGGGCTTGGGCACAGTCGCGTTGCAGAGCCAAACTCTTGCACCCACTAGAGCAGGGTGGCCACATGCATCCTGGGACTATCCCTGGCATGTGCTCTCCCCGAGCCCAGGCAGCACCTGGGGAGTGCTCAGGGCACAGACTAAATCCCCATCAGCTGGTGAGCAAGGAGGGAAGTAGTATGGACCACTGCTTGATGGTTTGAGCCTGTGTCCAGCTGTTTCATGCACTTCATCATACCTGCTAGATGCCAAGCAGTGTAAGATGCCGCCTTGTTTTGTTGCTTTATTTTCAACAGTGGTCAATAATGGAACTATTTTAGAAACCTACTTCAGATCTTTTGGTGTATACAACAGATAAAAACCTTTCCCTGGGCTGCAGCTGAGGATCTTTTTGTGTTCTAAAGCATGAAAACTGAGTGTCTTAACAGCATTTTAGGATATATTTACTCAGTTCTATGCAAGGTAGTCAGTTTAGTCTTGAACAAGTGAAGTCAGTCACTAGAAACAGCACACCTGATGTAGCACTAGGCTCTGCTTGGTCGCTTAACCTCACTGGGGAGCACATTGCTGTAGGCTTAGGGTAGGGTTGAACTGGCACTATTACCAAGCTGCTAATTTAGCCCTATTTTTCTGCAAACTTACTATCAGGAGCTGACATTTCTCTCCAATGTAACCATTTTTAAGGTTTAAGGGAGTCCGAGGTTAGGCATTGGGCTCAAATATCCCGTATGTGCTCTGCACAAAGCCAACACAGGGAATGTTTTATTGTTGCTTGTTTGCTTGTTTCATTTTAATTAGGTGAACAGTCTTCATACCTAGAGGAATTTTTCATTTTGTTTCATTAGACCTTGTTTGTGCATTGATTTGCATCGTACTTTCATTGTGTGTTTGGATTCCTTATCTCCAAGAGGCCAATTATCTGGTCAGGGTCAAATGAATCGTATCACCATGTGCCTTTATTAGGTGTGTTTCTCACTTTTTCTGGAGCAACACACACTGATGTACAAAGGTTATCAATGTGGAAACCAGGGTGCAAGACTTTTTTGTTGCTACAGCTCAGCTTGAGGAATAGTTATCTTTCCAAAGTACATGTGGGAGTTGTCTGCCTACCTGCCTGTCATAGCTTCAGGAAATGAGTCCAAAAAGCATAAAGAACAGGCTGATGATCCATCGAGCTGTGTAACCTGCCTCCAGCACAACTGCTGGAGTCGTCATAGCGAACCTGCATAGGATGCTGGGGTTTATTCCACAGCAGAGATTCTTCCACGTTCCCAGCTGCAGCATAAAATTAGCATTGCCTTGTGACTTCTACATACGCTGTGATAACTGTTGTTGCTGCTGCTTTTACTTGTATTTTACTCAGAAGTGCATAATCATCTTTTAAAACTCGCAATCCATTAGCCTCAAATAATATTCTAAGAAAGCGCTGCTGTTGTAATTCCCAAAGCAAAATCACAGGTATTTATGCGCTTGATGGTGGGTGTAACCTGTGTATAATTAGTGTGTGGAGCGGCTGGGGGAGAATGCAATGTAGTAATTTCCTTTAATTTAGTAGCATGCACATGTGTATTTAGCAGCGTGCCCCTGGTGCTCCGACAATTAGCTAATTCATCTGCCTGGCGCAACGGAGAGAAAGGGACTGGTTGTGATTGCAATAAATAAAAACATCCTGCTGCTTCTGCTCAGAATTTGAGAACAATTTGCTTTCGAGTCTGACTTGCGCGTGCTGACGTGATTTGACAAATTGTTGCCTGACATTTTACATTTCTAGAGTTGCTTTAGTGCATGAGGATACCATAATCCTTTAAAGGTGTCTCCTGTCAGTGTGTCGTTACAACCAAACAGCCATGCAAAAAGGGTAACATGAAATATTAAGGGTGGCACTAGAATGATGTCCTTCTCTTTGCTTTACAAATGTCACGGCTTGTCACTTTAGAAAGAATTATAATGAAATTACCATTCTGGAAAGAGCCCTAAATTACAGTAATCGTGGCAGATTTCTGTTATGATTAAAAGAACTTGAAAATACTCTTACTCCCCACTTGCAGGCAATAGATTTGGCAACAGACCTTTTCAAATCGCGATGCAGAAGGAGGTGCCATTGCTACATGGTTGTTTTCTGGATTATGTAGCTGTGAAGAGAACAATGTGTAAATAGTCTCAGATGATTTGCAGATGATATTTTAGTGAAGTTAATGAGCTTTTATGAAAAAGCTACCACTTTGGGACTATTTACCTGTGACAAAAGTGCTATTTGTTTATTAATTTACTTCTAGTCTGCTGATTATTCCAGGTCTCAGTTGCGGGTTTGTGCCCTATTATTCTTGATAAATGCTCATCAGGAGACTGTGTGCCAGAGGATGTAGAGTGGGAATAAAGGAGTTATGGTCCTCATGGCCCAATAGATGAATGGAGTTTTCAGGATAGCACCCAGTATCTGTGACGGAGCCAGGAGGCAAACCTGCGGCTCAGGCCACTGCATTAAACTTGAAACACTATATTTTTTTTATTCTCTGATGGATACTGTCAGAGTGTTTGGTACCCAGGGCTTCAGTTAGAATTGATTTATCCTTTCCCCTGAAGGCAACTACCCCTCTAATTCTTCTGTAAAAGGACAAGTATATTTTTATCCATGCTGTCAAAAATAAGTGTGCAGGTACAAAAAGCAGTGGTGCACCCTGCCAGACACTCTGTGCTGTGCAGAGGAGCACAGTGCAGAATTCATTGACTGTCCAGGGCTGTGCCGTGCTGGCGCCTCTCCATGTGACCCATGCTATTTGTGTCCATCTCCCAGACCAAGCACCACTTGCCTTTTCAGTCAGAAACCTTCTCAAACAGGAGACCACCTCCTCTGCAGGCCCTTCTGCAATCCCCACAGAGCGGGACCAACTCTGTCCCATTCCAAGTGGAAAGAAGAGCCGGTCCAAAGTGCATATGCAGGAGACAGAATGGATTACAAGAAGTGGGATCCTGTGTTATGGAGGGAGCAGCTATTTGGTCATTGTGCTCCACATACATATTTCTACAAGTGCTTTGGAGCTTTGGCTAAACACTATTTTGAAAAGGGAGTTAATTGTATATCTGTTTGAAACTCAGCTGGTTTCAGCTGGATTCACGTACACAAACCCTTCACTGACCCAAAAGAGGTTACCTGTATGAGGCTTTCATTTATCTCTTCTTTCATCTAAGTCATCCTAATAAAAGATGCTATTTTTCCCTGCACTGACTCCCACGGCAACAACGCCCACACTTGCCTAGTCTGACACACATCGGGTGGCATCTTTGCAGGTAGAAGGTGCTGTCTGCTCCATACCTCCTGGTTTGTGTCGCATGATGGGGAGGAGAGGAGCAGGCGTGAAGAGGGCTTGAAACTCAGCGACACACTGTGCCCATGGGCACATACGCCGTGGTCTTGCTGACACGTTCCCTGGAGACCTGAAACCCACCGCTGGCTTTTGCCAGGAACAGAGCCCTTCATTCATGAGAAATGCCCCCAGCTGAAAACACGGCCTCGTACCCACAGAAGTACTTTGTGCACCCAGAAGGAAATAAACTCTGTGTATGGCACAGGCAAATCCCACAGAGGTTTTGCGTCAGCTTCTGTTATTTGTATCGGGGGAGAATTTAATCTTTGCTCCTTATTTTTGTTTGTTTTTCTGGATTTTTAGCCCCCCTTGCTGGGCGAGCCCACACAGTGCAGTGCTGTGTTCTGCACCGATACTCACTCTAGCTGGAAAGCCAGCACGGGTCCCAAAAAGATACAGCTGTTAGACGGGGTGATCAGCAGGATAAAATGGTTCCCTTATTTTTGGGACTGGGGTTGCAGTACCACAGTTGTGGCTGTGGCTGGTGTTGTAGAGCACTGTCGGGCACTTTGGGAACTTGAGTACCGTCCTGTGTTGCGTCGTGTGATGGAGATTTAAGTAGAATCATAGAAGTAGTAGTAGAAGTAGAAGTACTGTAGATGGGTGCTTAAATTCAGGGGGAAGACTTTGGGGCTCTGTGTTTCTTGAATGCTGATCATTTATTGCCTTAGATAAATTCATTGCCTGTCATCTTTTAGTTGTCCGGGGTGGGAGAGGGGAATAGGATTGTGTGGCAAATAAAAGCAGTAAAGAAAATCCTGCATTTTATGTGTGATAATAAAATGTATGTGCATATGTTGAGGTTTTTTGTGAAATTCAGGGCATTTTTAAGAGCAAGGGGCAGCCTGGAGCCCAGGGAGGTGGCACACGTGTATCTGCGTGTCAGTGCAGGCAGGCGCTGGGGAACGTGAGGTCTGGCTAATCTACCACCCTCATCAACAGGAGTTGACTGTGTTGAGGCAAGTTCAGAGATCCTGATGGCCCGAGCTGAACTGAATTGATGGTGCTTTTTCTTTTTTCTTCCTTTTTCTCTCCTCCTCAGGTGGAAGAAAGCTACTCTGCCGGCAGTCCTTCAAAAGGTCTTTTCTCAAAAGGGCTCCAGAACCGACCTTCGAGCCCCGTTTCTGCCCCTGTGAGATCCAAACATAGCCCTGGCTCACCCAAAACAGTGTTCCCCTTCCCCTACCAGGAGTCTCCCCCACGCTCCCCACGCCGAATGAGCTTCAGTGGGATCTTCAGGTCCTCCTCCAAAGAGTCCTCCCCCAATTCTAACCCATCTACCTCTCCTGGGGGCATCAAGTTTTTCTCCAGATCAAGAAAAAGTAAGAAATTGCTCATGTTATTTCAGGAAGATACACGGTACCTCTGGGCTTGGCCCATTCTTTACCTGCGGTAGAGAAGTAAGTGCAGATGAGGCATGTGCTAATTGTTTGTTATCACTTTCGCTGACCTTGTGTTTTGGGTTTCTGACGTTCTGGCCATTAGGGTGTGACACCTGCAGAGCCACAGACACCTACGCAGGGCTGAGGAGGGAAATCACGCTTCAAACCTTTGCTTAGAAATCCTCCATCCGCGTTAGGGGGAGTTTTCTGGGTGGTTTCACTGAGGCTGGTTGGACACCGCTGCCAGGGCTGGAGGAGTTGGTGGGGTTGGTGGTGGAGGTGGGTGCAGAAAGGATGTCATCTTGGGAGCTAAGGGAGGCTTGCCTCCGTAGACTCCATGAGAATTTCAGCTGGTTTTAAATTGATTTTTCTTTGCCCTATTCTAAGGGGGGAAATAGAGCTTTACTGGATAGAAGTAAATTTGAATTTCCAATCAAACGACCATTAAGGGAGTATTTGAGCTTCTCTGCCAGAAAATGAAAGGCATCATAGACCTCCATGGTTCAGAGCACTTGACTGCTTCATGTCAGGCATAAATTTTACCTCTTCAGCAGCCTGTGGCCTAACACACGATTAGGACTCAAGATTGAGAAAAGGCTTTGATTTTAAAACTTCCTTGCTGAATAAAGGCACCCAGTGTTGGTCTACAAACCCAACATGGTCTACCCAAGGGTTTGTGGCTGCAGGAAGGGAACAGAGTTACAGTGGAACAGTATCTCACCACTGGAGGTACTGGGTCATCAGACCACAGTGAGTTATCCTTCGGTGAACAGAAGCGGTAACTCAATGATAAGTTGTTGTCAAATCTTCTGTGACAACGTAGATACAGAATTAGTGACACACATACCCACGTTTGGCTATATGTTCCCTGCAATGTATTGATAGCTTTCAGTGACTTTTAAACAGTATAGAGGGACCTACTTGTTTTTATTTATCAGAATTTCCCTTAACAATGTTGATTTTAATCAGAACAAGTAATTTCGTAGTGACTTTTGTGCACAAGAACACAGCTATACAAACCCACATAGGATTTTTCTTTATGTTTATCAGAAGTTTTGCTGCGGCTTAATTGAAATGGCATCTTTTCCAGTTCTTGCCTCTCTCTAGAACACCTTCAGGAGATTGAAAGTAGGAGGGTCAGTGCTTTCTGAAGGACTCAAAGTAGACTCTGAATACCATTTCTATTCAAGGACATTTGCTTTTCTCCACTTAAAGTTCAAGTGTGCTATTTATGCTCTCCTCACAATAATTAAAGTTCATTTAAGCTCTTTTTGCTAGTCCACATAGGTTTGAATATTGCATAGGCAATATGCTGCTGATTGAATAGGCAGAGAAGGGCTTGCTGCTGCATGAATAACAGCAGCATAGCAGAGCCATCTTGGGAATTTTTAAGCTAGTTAGCCAGGCAAATAGCACTGTTGAAGTCCTAGCTAGGTATAACAGAATATTAAATAAAAGAATCTTCCAGTAGTCAGCAAAATCCTTTTGATAAGGTCACATCACTGTCGCAGGAACAGGCTGGAGTGGGGCCATGCTATTTTTGAGCTAACAGAAGATACCCATGACCCTGCTGCTCCAGGGAAGGTTGCAGGAATTGCGCTGGGCTTGGGTGCTCATGGTCTTTTGCTTTAAGGCAGCAGGGACAGGCTCTTGGAAAGAGCATGACGATTAAAACTGGTGTTTAAAATGGTAACTCTTCCCATTCTGCAGCTTTTTGCAAAACAGATTTCTTAACATGTGCTTTCACATCATTTAGCTCTCTTAGGGAGAGACTAATGAAGGTACATATCTTTCACTACCATGTTAAAGAAGATTTTATTCAGAATGTGCTATATGGGGGTCAGTAATGGGTTATACTGCTAGGGTTTACTAGATTTAATTCATTTTTATTGAATTGTATTTCAGAAAAAACTTTTCAGGACTTCAGGAAATGTGTGTGTTAGCATTTCTATTGTATTAAGAAGTTTTTCACAGGCAAAACTTTTCCATTCTGCTCCTTTGCAAAGAAAGGATAACTCTATGTGTTATAAACCACTATGTTAACTGGTTACATCCTACTCAAACCGTCTCTGTGGCTTGAGCAGCATTTCCTGAGTGACAGGTCTTCTCAGAGGCTCCTCAGACCAGATACCTCAGCCCTTTTCACAGACGCTGCACTGAAGAACTCTGAGAATAGCTAAACCAGCACGCGGCTCCACGTTTCTGAAGGTGCATAAATGCTTCGCTGCTCAAAATTGTCAGAGCCTACGTGATTAAAATCCCATTTTCTCAAGCAGCTTGGGATAACTGTGTTAAAAGTGAATGGGACTCAGGTTGCTTCATCGGTTCTGAAACTGTGCGTGCATTGAAATCAGAGGGACTTGCCGTGCTTGCATGCCCTTACAGCCCTGCTGGTGCTGGGTGAATAGTATTACAGTGGAAGTTAACTGTGTGCTGGGCTGCACTAGGAGGATCAGCACCAGCAGATCAAGGGAAGTCATCCTCCCCCTCTGCTCAGCACTGGTGGGACACATCTGCCCTCCTGGGTCCAGTTCTGGGCTCCCCAGGAAAAGAGAGGCAGGGTCATACTAGTCCAGGGAAGGGCCACTATGTTGGTGAGGGACCAGGACACCTGGTGTAGGGGGAAGAAGGAGGAGGAGAAGACCTTTTTGCTGTCTTCAGACACCTAACGGGGTTATCGGGAAGGCAGTGCTGGGCATCTCAGGGATGCCCAGCGAAAGCATAGGAGGCAGTGAAAGGAAACTTAAGGCAGGTGTAAGAAAACGTTCTTGATGGGGGTGATACAGCATGGGAGTAGGGGTCTAGATGGGCTATGAAATGCTGCCCTTGCAGATTTTAATTAGTCAACTGGACAAGGCTTTGAGCACCCAATTTAAAGTTGAAGCCCTGCTTTGAGCACGGTTCGACCAGAGACCTCCAGAGGTCCCTTGCAGCCTTATTTGCTCCATGAAACTCTGCACTGGAGCCTTCCCTTTGGGTTTATAGCAAATCAGCACTTTATCTGGGCAATCTGCAATTAAAAAGAAGTACCAGGTAAAAGTTCACAGGGTTTTGTTGGGGTTTTTTTTATCCCTACTTCACCTGGAACTAGTCCTTGCTACATTCCTTTCCCTGTCATCATGGAGCAGTACGTGGGGGAAGTATATGCTGTCTTTGTTTTAAGTAACATGCCCTGTCTTCCCTCCACTTCCTCCTCCCACACATTGTTCAAAACACAGACTAACCTGTTACTCTGCATATTCCTTGTTTTTCTTGGAAGCAAATTCTTCCTAGCTTGTTTTCATTTTAAAGGCTATGTGTGGTATTCGCAGCACTTTGTTTCCCATGTAGCTGCTCTTTTCCCAGCTGTTATTTTGCCTTTTGAATATATGCAGCATAGGAAGGGCATTAATGGTTAGGGTAGGGCAATATTAAAACAGAAAGCGATTTGCAGACATGAGGCTTAAGACATTTTCCACTTAAGGCTGGGAGTTAAAAGCTTTTGCTCACCTTTAATATGGTATCACTTGTTTGGCTATAGCCAAAAGCTTGTCTTTGTGTCTTTTCCCTTTGGTTACCCCAGTTCAGCATCTGGTCATAACCCCATGGCTCTGATCTGACAAAAGATTTGCCTTGAAAGGAAAATTACCTTCCCACAGTGTGTACTTGGTCGCCCCTCACTTTAGGTAGTTTTTAAGTAGAGCTTTGAAATAGTAAACGGCTGGTTGGGGCTTCGCATCCAGTGTCCCACCTTTGAAAAGGCAACAGATCCCTGTCAGGCCCCTCGTGTCAGAGGCTGTACGAGGACGTTTTGGGGTGAGGTGTTTGTTGCCCACTGGTGCAGGCCCTTCGGTTTGGGAAGTTCACCACAGAAGAGTCCAAGTCAGCTCTTTGCATGTTGGGTTTCTGTACGAGCACTTTGAAATTTGATTCTCTGCTTTTTACTTTCTTTTCGTCTTGTGAATTTATTTGCACAGTGCTGGTAGACCAGTAATTGAAAACTGAATATGGATTTGGGTTGATTTAAGCTTGGCTTTGAGGTGATGCAGACGACTTGCTAATCATAGAATCATAGAATGGTTAGGGGTGGAAGGGACCTTAAAGATCATCTAGTTCCACCCCCCCTGCCATGGGCAGGGACCCCTTCCACTAGACCAGGTTGCTCAAAGCCACATCCAGCCTGGCCTTGACGACATCCAGGGATGGGGCATCCACAACATCTCTGGGCAACCTGTTCCAGTGCCTCACCCCCCTCTCTGTGAAGAATTTCTTCCTGATATCTAATCTAAACCTCCCTGATTTCAATTTATACCCATTACCCCTTGTCCTATCACTACAGGCTCTTGTAAAAAGTCCTCTCCCAGTACCCTTGTAGGCCCCCTTCAGATACTGGAAAGCTGCAAAGAGGTCTCCTCTCTAATGCTGCTGCCCTTGGTAGATGCAGTCCCAGCGCTGCCCACCTTACATTTCCCAAAGCCAGGCGCCTTCTTCACATGGAGACTTGGCTCTAGGAGGTATAGAGCTGAGTATCTGGGTTTTACCCATCAGTGGGGGTGCTTGAGCAGCCGTGGAACATTGAGCAAATACATTTTAATAGATTACCAAAAAAATGAGTGAATTGGAGTGACCTGTAGCTAACAGGAGGCTTCTACAAAGCTGACACCAATTTCCTAGATGTTTTTCAAGGACAACAGGAACAAAGGATGGGTGAAGACGTGCAAGTTGAAGTTTGAGGTGCTGTGAAAAGTGACTTCAAAAATTGACACTGTGGAACTGCTTTCCAGTTTGTCTTAGGTTTGCTCAAAACTGCATGAACTGCCTTCACGAGGAACAACTTGGGACCTGATGCTCTAAGGAGTTACTGAGTCTTGGCTGTGATGACAGTGTAGGACTCCTGTGTGTCAGTTTGAGAGAGCAGGTATAATAATGCTGAGAGAAAGAAGTGGCACATATTTAATCTCAGTAAAGCAAACTGAAGCAATCCTCATTAAATGCAGGAGGATGACCTGCACTGGGAAAAGCCACAATTCAGATTACACTTCTCTTGCAGAGCCAATACGTACACAAATAAAGGAGGAGAGCTTTATTTTACTGAGTGGAAATTAGGGAGCTGCCCCTGTAGATAGGCTAAAATTAAGTACCCTGAATATTTTATTAAAAGTAGATGGTCGTATGAAATTTAAGTCATTAAAATATAGCTTCTTCCATGGGGCTGATGCCTCATTTGGAGGGCAGCAGGGCATTTTCCAGTCCTGCTTCCCTTTCCAAACCCATCAGTTCAAGTAACAGCAATACTCGTGACACATTGCTGGTGCAGCCAGTTTTAACAGCAAAGGAAATCAATTAAAAGGTTTCCATTGACCTAAAGCTTTGGGTTGAGGTGGATGGGATCAAAAGATAAATTTAGCTCAGAATTAAAGGTTGTTTACAGTACTTTGAATCAAAAATTGTGCAGCTTCCAAACACCTTGAAGCTGGGGGTCAGATTTGAATCACAGTGAACTTGCACTATATATGAGAAAGGAAATGTTTTTCAATATGAAGTTTCAATTTTCTGTCTTGTCTTAGTAATTTTTCTCCTTCTGAAATTCAATACTATTAACTGTGGTGCTTAAAATGATTCGTAGGGCAGGCTCCTGGAGCTCTGATAATGAAGGACTGGATAGTACTTTTTTCAGAAGACTGTGAGATGCAATACGGAGACGTTGTCATGTATTTCATGTATTCATTCTACTAATTTATTTTCTTGGGGAACATCTTGTGCTCAGACTGTGCCCTAAGAAAACCTTATGACTGTATTAATTTTTACCCATAGATGGAGCTCTCATTTTGCAATAGCCCAGAGAAGAAATGGGGAAAACCCTGCAGGGTTTGGTGTTGCCACACTCAGATTTTCTGCCTTGGAGGTCTCCTGACTGGCTGATTTCTGCTAAAGCTTTTATTCAAGATTTAAACTGAAATTTATTTCCCCCCAGGATTTTACTCCATATTTGTGATATTTAGGTGACAACTTGCAGTGAAGTGGAGTTTAGTCTGAGGCCAGCTGTTGTGGAGGATTGGCAGCCAGGTGCTGGCATTTTGGGTACCGTTGGCTCAAGCTATTTCCCACTGTTACTCTTTAGGAATACCTTCCCATGGCACACGGTGCCGTGCGATGCAATACTGTCCCTCATGTAAGCTGCTGAGATCTATATTTGGATTTTTCTTTGCTAAATTGATAAGTTCAACTGTAGAGAACCGTCAATTATACCCTGCATCAGGACACAGAATAGCTGAGGCCACTTCCATCTTCGGTTTTTCATCCAGCTTCACTGCTGGTCGTCTTTGTGTCCTTTGATCCAAGAGAGGTCTGCAGGGCAGTGCTCTGTGCAGATGATTTTGTTCCCCACAGGTAGTAATGTAAGCAACAGTAAAGCTAAAGAAAATGTTTTGAAGTCTCAAGCTGTCTCATCACAGGAAATCATTTGGAAATAAGCTGTGGGGGTTTTTTTTGTGTGTGTGGTTGTGGGTTGTTTTCTTTTAAACTACCTGTAGTTTAAAAACCCAAGAATACATGTAGGAGCAGATTTTCAACATATTTATGTGCCTATTTTCCATTTGGATCAATCATTTCAAAATCTGGTTCCTAAGCAAGTATTTGGTTATAAGTGCTGGAGAAATCCAGCACTGGAAATCTACGGTTTGTTCACACATTTATTGTTAAGTCCATTGCGTTATCTGAATCTTTATGAATGCTTGTCATGATCCCACTGAAAATGCATTGTGCATCCAAGCTCTTTTGATATGTGGTTAGAGTCTGAAGTATTATTAATCACTTTAAGGTATCAGATCCAAGCTTTACAGATACCAGGTTCTCAGCTTCTTAGATGAAGTCCAGGAATAATGCCTAAATGGGCTGAATAAACATGGTAAATGTTGAATCAATCAGTTTTCTGATCTGGAAAAATATGGTATGAAAGAACCTGATCACAAGGCAGAAAAATGCATGGTTTGAGGAGTACAGTCCACAATTTTGCTGCTCCTGGAATTGCTCCAGCAGCCTGTAGCTCTTATGTAGCCCTTGCTTGGTCAGCATGAGTTTTGACTGAGCTTGGACTGAATGAAAACACTGATTTTAAAAAGAAAATAAAAACCATAATAATGATGCTAAATCACTGTGCGTTGTGAGAGTCATTAGGGTGAGGTGTTGATCACTCTTGTGTCTCCATTTATAGGTTTTGTGGAAATGAGCCTTTCTTTTATAGGCAACATTTGGGACTGTGAAAGCATCTTGAAGAAGAGCCCTGGTGATAACCAGGGATTGGGCTGAGGGGGTTTTAAAGACTCTACATGGACTTTCCTACTTGCCTGTGTGGATTGCTTAGATTTGTTCCCTGGTTTGACTTGTGTATACACTTGTATATTGTCTGCTATAGGCTTTCTGCTGTGCTCTTTTTTGTCACAGTTCACCCAGTATTTGAAGACTTTTCTCTGTCTTTAAAGACATAATGTCTTAGATTACAGAAAATATTCATCTGTGTGTACTTGATATGCAAAACAAGTACTCGGGGTCTTTGATGATCAACATTCAAAACACCTCAATTTCTTAGCTAAATTATTTTGAAGCTTGCCTCAGGGTTCCTATAAGCACATTTTATTGGTAGGCAACTGTGATGGTTTAAAACAGGGCTTCTCTGTAGTTTGCTTCTCGCAGCGTCTCTTGCTGCTTACGGCTCTCGTAAATCAGCTTTGAAAGCCCGGCGTAGGTGTGTGACACAGGACTGTGGTGACAAGTGTGTGCGGGTAGCTATGCCAGACAGTGCCACACTGTGCGAGCCCAAACTGCATCCTCCTGGGAGCTCCTACATGACTGTGAAACGTAGGTGCCCTCCTGTGGGCATCCCACTGCTCATCCTGGCTGTATGGAGTGGCTGGGGTTGCCTCCCCTGCCTGGAGATGCTTTGGTTTAGGTTTCAAGCAGGATGCTAAGGACCTTTTATTATGCTTTCAGGGTTTATTTTTGCTTCTAAACCCATTCAAACTAAAGCATCCCTCCCTCCGACATGGGTAACAGCAATAATTTCAGCAGTTGTTCAGGAAACCGACTTCTTGTCTCCTTGTCCCAGGGAGGTTTGCCATTGCCCTCAGCTCAGGATATGGACCTCAGTATCAAGATAGACATTTAATTGTGTTGACAAATGCACGGATCCTAAGGCAGTTCATTTCTGCTGGGGAAGGCGTGGGAAGGTAAGCCGTAAATCACACTTCTTCACCAAACTCCGTTATTTGGAAATCCTGAGTGTTCTGTTTCAGGGTCGCTGTGAATGTAGCTGCTTCATTGCTTGCCTGAGCTGGGCAGAAGGTTTGGTGTCAGATTTGTTTGCTTAACCTCAGTGTAGGGTTTCCATAGCTCTGCGTGTTCGCGGTCTTTTCATGGAGCTGTTTAATAGTGAGTGAACCGTGCTAGGCAACCTGAGCTCTGCCTCCAGCAGGATGATGCTGTTTGCAGTTACATGGTTGCTCCAATTCCTTTTGCACCCCTGGAGCGTTGAGCAGGCAGAGGCCAAAACTGCCTTTGATCCCTGCAAATTAAAAAAAAATCCATGCCCAAGTGCTACGAAGGTCAAAACTTTCTGGAGCGGAGGTGAAAGAATTGTGTATGAACTAATGTTCAATACCGAAATGAGAGTAGATACAGGTGGCAAATAGTGTCCGTGTTCTTTATTCAGTGTTTAGCAATCTAGACTGAGTGCCTGCCTCCTTCGTGTTTCATAGAGTCATGGAATGTCTCCAGGGTTGGAAGGAACCTTTAAAGGTCATATAGTCCAACCCCCTGCAGTGAGAAGGGACAAGTTGATTCAGACCAGATTGCTCAAAGCCCCATCCAACTTGACCTTGAATGTTTCCAGGGTTGAGGTGTCTACAACCTCTCTGGGCAACCTGTAAAAGTGAGAGTTTGCCAGGGAAGTGCTAAGCTTGACCATGTTCAGTGCACCTCAACGGACTTCTGGAAGACAAGAAGCATGAACAGTAGCTGAAACATGTAGCTGGTTAATAAAAATGGGTTTTGGCACAGGAGTCCTCATGAGGCAGCAGCACTCGATCACAACGCAGCACTGGCCTAAGCTGGTTTGGGAGAGCGAACCTCAAAAATGGATCGATGTGAACATTTAGATGAGTGGGGTGCTGAATTTTTTCAACTTTCAAAAGAAAGTATTGCTCCTTTCAGTGAAGCTGATTAAAATGTGACTTCTGCCCATGTGAAGATCAAATTCTGCTATATTATGTGTAATTAAACACATCTGATTTACTACATCTGACTTTCTCAGAGTCACATGGGAAGATTTGACCGCTGGGCTCTGAACACCGTTTCCAGAACAATTTCTGAACAATTTCCAGACTTGGGTACTTGAAGTTAATAGCATAAATCCTTGCTGATGCACCTAAGCAGTTGACTTGGAAAAGGGAAGGACCTTTTAATTAAAAAAAAAAAAAGAGAACAAACAAAAAAAGGAAATCTTTTGGCTAATTTCAGCGATATTTACTCATCATCCTTATGAAGGTGGTAAACAGTAAGGAATACTTTTCCTGTGTGGGCATATAAGTGTTGGGTTTTGTCCTGTAAAGCCAGAGGAAAGCTCTTACTTCCGATGCAATTAAAGGCACTCTCATTGATAAAAGCCTCATTATGGCCCTTCCCTCCTTAAAAACGTAAATAGTAAGTAATGAGGATTATCTGACATCTTGTATGGTCGCTGGCTTGTGGAAAGCTTTCAAGCAAACGTTGGGGATTAGTGCAAACCAGTTTGTACAGCTGTCTAGATTTTGTTCAATCAGAAGCCCAGTCTGCAGAAAAAGATGTGGATTATCAGCAAATTCTTACTAGTGGTAAGGAAGACAGGCAGGGATAGATTCTGAATTCAGAGAAGTGCTCAAAGCCACGGTTGTGGGGTGACTGACAGGGACTCCGTTGCAGCAGTTAGGAACATTTTTCTTTTTTCCTGGTTGTTTTTGTTGTAGAAACAAACACCAAGAAAGAAACTGAAATTTAGCATTTTTCTTAATTATGTTAATATATTTAATTAATAGCCATTACTTTGGTATTCCTTTGTAACGAGCCATAATTCCTTCAAATTCACTTGACAGAAGTGGATTTATGTGCTTGTATTATCCAGACCGAAGTGGTTTCTCTCCCTGGCCCCATGGTGATGTTTTTCCTTCAAGCACAGAGTTTAGGGCAGGTGAAGGCAGCTGAAATCTCAGATTTTTTTTTAGGATGGACACTTAGATATCATTTTAGAACTCAAGGATGGTGGCTACTCTAGGATTGTTCCAGAGGCATCTTGTTACATGTGGTTGGCAGGGACTGGAGGAGATCTAGATGGCTGCAGCCACATCAGTGGCCCAGGAGAGCTTTTGTGGCACTGGAGGGAGCCACACCTTAGAGGATGTGAGGGAGTGAAAACCCTTGGGAAACTGGCCTTAGGTCAGCTCTTGTTCCAGCTGCAGTTTCCTGGCATGGGTTCTGTTATTAAAGACTTGTCACTGCAATTAAATCACATTAAAGTCAAACAAGCTGATGATGAGCGCTGGTCAGAGGTCACACTTCTGTTAAACTGACTCATCATTTGGGGATGAGCTTTGAGGCAGAGTGTCTGGAGCTTGGTTTGGAGTAGCTGGAAGCCACCGAGGCAATCACAGGAAGCCCCTACAGCCTGTCCCTTTGGAAAGCTGAGATGTGGATAGAGTGAACGTTGTCAGCAGAGGAGCTTACACAGCAGACAGCTGTGATGCAGACTGGGAGGTGAAGCTGCCTGGAAAGCCCAGCTACAAACAAGAAAGGGAATGCCAACAGAGCATGGACCTGCACCAGCTGTGCCATATCTTTAGCCATAGTTTGGCTCTAGTTTAGCTGAGAGTGCCAAGAGAGGGTCCAGCTGCCCTGGGCTGAGCTGGGGTCTCACCTGTGCTTGGAAAAGAGACTTGGAGAGCATGATCCTCGGGATTCACACCATCATTTTCACTCCTTTATTGCACTTTGTATTTAAGAAGAGGCATGGAGTTGGGAGGAGGCGAGTTTTTCTCATGCACTCCTGCATGTTCAGTGTGAGCATCCTGGCACTACCTCCACGCACAGGCTTTTGCATCCTCAGACCATCCAAGTGCTCCTACAGTTCCCAGCCACAAGACACTTGGGGAAGGCAACAGCAAAAGGCATTGCCACAAGATGAGCCTGTTGAGCTTGTTTCTGCTTCAAGCTCTCTGTCTGTCTTCTAACAGTATTGATAGTTTTTTCCATGTAAATTTTTTACCAGTGGTTAAATTGCAGGGTTGGAAATGCTTCAGTGGGAAGGTATCCTCTCGTCCCCGCAGAGCTGTTGAAGCTGGCACAGTGTCCAAAATCTCACACCTGCTACTGCTGCGATGAGAGGAGAAACAGAATTACTCTGCGTAGATGAACCTCACATCTTCACTGCTTTGTGGCTGGAATTGGTCGGAGGGAGTTATGAGGCCATGATACATGTTCTTGTCGTGTTCAAGCTTTATTTACTTTCTTGAGGTGGTGCTATGTGCTGTGACGTCGTGATGTTTAGTGCTACGATACATGGATTTTTTTCTGAAGGAGTGATTGCAAGGAGCAGGGGAGTATGCCCTTTGCTTCTGCGTGGTTAACTGAGTCATTCCCCAGTGCAGAAGGGCTCTGCAGGAGTGGGGCACTGATGTTTGGGATGGGATTGTTGAGGGTTGACTGCCTCTGTGTTCAAAGCCTGCGAAATTATCAAGTCAATAAAACAAGTGGCACTAAAGAAAGTATCCGAACAGTACGTCATTTCCTTTGGAAAATAACCCCACGGGGTGCTGAAATCTGCTGCTGCCGAGCCCTGGGGTAACTGTGCATCATTCCTCACTTAGGAACTGTGTCAGGGACCAGGCTGGAAAAATGCTCTGCAGTGGGTTGTTTTTTACTTCTCTGTCCTCTAGCTGCCAAGAAGAGGAGTTTTGTGCTGTATTTTGTATATGCACTTCGGTTCTGTTTCTGTTCTGCCTGAAGCTCTCTCTCAAGTCTTTCCAAATTCTTTACCATAAAAGATAATAAAACACTACAGCACTTCACTAAACGGCATCCAGAACTGCTTCTTCAAACACTAAGGCACAAGTCAGACTGGGAGCAGGACAGCAGTAAGGGCAAAGACTGGGGGAAATGCGCTTCCCTTTGGAGTGGCTGGATTTTTGCCATCAGTGAAACCTGGAATCTGCCCACTGTAACAAAAAATTAGCATGTACTTAATAATTCTCTTATTTTCCCAAGGCCCCGTGGATACAAACCAGTAATGATATACTGCCAGCGCTCCATGAAAAGCAATGTTAAATCTTGCTGTTTTCGGCTTTGGAGGTCACGGAGAGATGGCTGAGCAAACCTCGGCGGTGGCAAATGCAAAACATAAAATACTGTCATTGGGCCATGGTAAAGAAGGAGCCAAGTCTTAATCACATAAACAGATTCCCATATACTTTCTCCATGCTATTTTATAAAGTGCTTATAGAACTGAAAAGATTAACCTTGGGAAAAGAAGGCTTGAAAAATATTTTTATGGCTTTACTATGATTGAGGAATTAGTTTGCATTTTACAGAGCCAAAAAGAGGAGGAGAGAGGAGGAGGGACCTGAATAAGGAGAGATATTTGCACAGCTCCCAGAATATTAAAGAAAAACTAAAATCCCGAGGAGTTACGGCTGTCAAATGCAGACATGCGAGCAAATCCTAGACTGGAGGGGGACTCAGTATCCAGGCAACGTCAACATTCTTTGTTAGGCTACTGCCAGCGCCGATGACAGCTTTTGCTGCTTTACGGCAAAAAAAAAGGAAAATTGCATTTTTTAATGTCATATTAAAAACCGAAAATGCATGATGTCACTGAAATTCTTAGAAATTAATTTGTCATTGGTCCACCAGACGCGAGGCTCGGCAACACAGGGCACATGCACATCTTGCACAAATTCGGAGGGAACAAACCTTGGATGAGTTTACGGCTGGGAAGGTGTGTGGTTCCTTGTTTCTCTGTCATCCTGGCACTTCGTTTCCCCCAGAGTTTCACATCCTCTCCTTTGGACACAGACACTTAGTGTGCATTAGGGAACGGATCACATTTGATTAAGCCGTTTGTAAGTAACTTAAAGGGAAGTGTTAATTTAGCAAAGCTGAACCTTTTCTTGCAGCCGAGAAGTTGAGGAGCCGGCCTTGTTCTTTGCCGTGGAGCGCCACAGGGAGCACTGAGCGCTCCCAGGGCAGGGCCACACGTTCGGTGCTCTTGGAGCAAAGGCAAAAACCTCTTTCAGTTTGGGAAGTGCTTTGTGATAGCGACCAAGGAAAGGTTGGTAAGACACAGAGCTCACCCACCAGTAAGGTCCAGTAGCACAAAACCCCAGTAAAACTTGTTGCTGAACCTGAAGATGTTTAGCTCGCTAAGTCGCTAAGCACCTTAGGAGGGGATGTGGGGGGAACTCCTAAGCTGCAGAAAGTCTTCCAGGCTCTGCTGGTGCCCCCCGCCTTCCCTCCCACACTAGTTTTGTGCGGGTTGTGATGTGACAGGTCTGTGCGGGCAGGGAGGGGAAAGGCTGGGGCAGGAGTATCACCTTCTGCTCCCAGCTCCCCCAGAGCTTCATGCACGACCCTGAGCAGATCTTCTCCAGGTTTTGGTGAAGTTTCATTCATTGCTGCGGTTTGAGAGTGTGAATTTTGTAGTGGGTGACAATAAATAGGGAGAACTGAAGGGTGTAGGGGGAATTTGAAAGGACTGATTAAGGCTGGTGGTGCTGAGGGCTGCGATTCAAAACAAAGACCAGCAGGACCTTCCTTGTCAGTGCTGCACTTGACGCAGGAACTCGTGTTACACCTTCTGACACATTGTGCAGGAAAAAAAAAGAAACACTCAGAAATTAATATAAAGACTTCATGAGAAGCCTGATTTTGCTGGCAATGAGCCTGGGTTTTGCTACTGAGGCCAGCAGGAGTTTGGTCTCTTGGGCTGAAGGTTGATGCTCTGTGCCCTGCACTTGCGTTGCTCCACTCTGACCAATTCCTGAAGACACGGCGATTTTGCTGTTGGCCTTTGAACACATAGGTTCCTAATGGATGTGGGCAGCAAATATAAACAGGAAGGAAAGCCAGAAACCTGCGGTCATAGTAAATATCTACTTCATCTGCTGTAGGTTATTGTTTTCTTTAAGATTTTTAATTATCTTTCTGGTGAATAGGGGTAAAAAAGGTATTGGTCGAGCACAAGACACTGGCAGTGCAGTACACACGGCATGTGTAGACGGCTTTTCATCTAAAGCTCTGACAGAGATAGTGTGAGTTGTTCCTGGTTAAGCAGTGGCCTGGTAGCAGAGGTGAGAATAAACCCAAAGTCTCTGAACTCCGTACTCAGCCCCATTTCAGTCTTCCTTCCTCCCCTCTTCTGCCTTATTGGTATTTTATTTATGACTGGAAACAACCTGCCTGGTTTACAGGAATACGTAGCTTGGAGCAATAGTTTCTGTTTGTGTCTGTTAGCACAGAGGTTTTCATATTTTTTGCTCCAGGGACATGCTTGCAAATAAGAGGGTTGTCAGACTTGCCAGGCCTTATTGCTAGCTGCCAAGGTGATGACGGAGTATTTTTTCCCCACAAATATGTATTACGTAATAATAACAAAAGCATTCAGTCCATAACACTGATAGGTTTTTACAGGCTCTTTTAAGCAACCTTGACTCCAAGAGCCAGAATTGGACGAGGCTGCATTAGGGAGAGCTCACAGGGCTCTGTTAGAAACAAGTCCATGAAAACAGAGACACCCGCGTGAAGAACTAAGGATACAGGATGCTTGTGGGACAGACCAAGAAATTCGGGAGTTGGGCTTTGTGCTGCTGGATATATCCAGAGCTCTGTAACCATAACACTGAGTTTCTGCTTTGATACTTGATGTGGAATTTAAACTGATTAATGGTGTTAGAGGTACTTGGTAGAGTGCTTTAAGCAGTGAAGTCACTGCAAGATGCTGATCTTTGCCAAGATTTGGGAATCTGATGGCACTGTACAACAAGTTCTGGTCTTCCATGATACTAGTTTAGATCATTTTCAAATGACTTCACAGGGTACAAATAGCAGTGTGATTGGCCCAGTGCATTATTAAGCCAAGTCACCACTAAAAGAGATTTCATGGCTTCAGAAGTCTCTCCTGGATCTGAGAGGCTTAGTGTGGTTTGAGGAAGTGAGCAGGGAAAGATGCTGGCTGCAAATAGTATCGTCCTGAGAACTGTGTCAAGCTGGGATGTGCCTTAGCACTGGTACCTGCCCTCTGATTCACAAGGGCATCCTAAAACCTACATAACGAAGGAAGTGTTGTGCAAGGAGTTACTGTGGTGTTGCCTTTTCCCCAGTCTGTCTCTGGCTTTCAGGCAGTCACCCCAAGGACACAGTTGACATCCTTTCAGTCTCTTCCTTTATCATTAACTGTTGTGTAAAGCTTTCAGGCTATTTTTCTCTCCTGCCAGGTATTGTGCATGCAGACTGGCAGGGTTGGCTTTTCCAGGAATATTCTCTTACTGCCTTGTAGCTCCCAGGTTTCCAGCCCTTCTGTCACCTACGCATAAAGACTCAAAAAGCTTTCTCTAGTTCATGTCTGTGTTGGTCCCAGCCAACCCACTGAGATTTTTCACACAATCCTAAAAATAACAATTCTGAACTTTACAGCGCCTGGTGTTTTCACTTGCACAGTGAATGAACAGGGAACTTAGTAGCACCCAAGCTGTCCCACACTGTCTTGATTCATTCCCATCAAAGGTTGTGGCTCCCACAGTCACAGCAGCTTCCCAGCTCGATGTTGTGGATGTGTCAGGTAACTGTTTTCCAATTTACCTGTCTGCCTAGTTTCACAGATTGGTAGAATCATCAAGAAATGGGAAATATTGGAGCTTGGATGGTTTCCAGCTCATTGTAGACAGTAAAACAATGCCAGCTTTCCCTTATGTGTCCATTGTCGCGGTCTTTGTCCCTTCTGTACCCTGGTAGAATGTACCTCTGTTACCATCTCAGTAAGCTGCAGGGTCTGTCTTTCTCACTGTGCTTTCATCTCTCTTAAAGGGTCAGTAAAGTTTCTTTCACTAGAACAATTGCTGTTTGATCTGAGTGAAAAAAATCTCAAAAAACCCCAACCCATGAAGGCAAAAAAACAACCTGGAAAGAGAAACCTGGAAAGATTTTGGGTGATTTCTCTTCCAGACCTCATGTACGTGGTAACAAATGTTTCCTCCTCTATACTCCCATCTGCTCTGGCAGATCTTCCGTAATCTGGGCGACTAATTCTAGTAATCTCTTTGGAGCTGGGGCACGCGAGACAACCAGCTCACGCACACAGCGCTTCAGCGCAGTGTGAACAGTACCTCATGTTCTCGCAAAGGAAGGAGCAGAGCCGTTGAGTCCAACAGACCTCCGTCCTGTTCCCTTCCTCGCCAGCCTCGTGCCAGCCTGCTGCACGGGGACTTTTGGGAAGTCACTTCTTCCCCTGCAATACAAACTGTGGTACTTCTTTCTCTCCCTTCTGCTGAAGATGAAAAGGTGCTAGATGAGATCTAGCCGGTGGTGGTTCCTGAGATGTTTATTTTGGCAATATAACAGAGCTGGTTTGCCAGTTGTTCTGGTATTATGACATTAAATGATGCAATAGTACTTGGGTTTATTCCTTTGCTTACAACTAACAGTGCTTCAGAATCATTAATTCATAGGAAAAGTAAGAGTAGAAAATGAAGATAAATCAGGGGGGTGTGGTGTTTGTTTTGTTTTTAAATCCCTTGTATTGTTTCTTACCCACCAGATGAAGGTTTACTCTATTTGTTAAGGGTGACTTGAACAAATAGACCGAGGGAGCTGGCTGCAGTGCAAAGAAGCTGTGCAGCAGGTTGATTTCAGTGCAGTCCCTGTCTGCACGTGGTGGATTCCTCCCTTTCTATCATAATCCCCTTGCTGGACCAATCCCACTTGCAATGACAATGCAGTGTTGGGTGATCCTTTAGGAATTTCCCCTCTTGGCACTATGCCTGCGTTTAGTTCATCAGACTGGGATTCAGTCCTGTGTGATGTCCTCAGTCACTCACACAAACATGCTCTTGGTGGCTATATAATAAGTAGTTAAAGCCCTTCCTGTGGATACCCCAGCTGCTTACTGGGATTCTGTGAGCTTCGAGTTTGAGTTCAATGAACAATGCAACTCACCACCGGTCTACTGCTACAAGACTCTTCCTTCACTGTCAACAAAACAACATTTGCAATAGTTCATGGAAAATGTCCATTCTGTGTAAACACCTGCATTCGATACTCCTACAGGTAACCTGAACGTAGACCTCAGGCTCTCCTGCACCATCGCAGTGGCTGAGAGCAGGAGAGGCACACGTACGCACACTCCTTTGTTCTTGAGCTTTGGCAGACGTGGTTTGGAGTTCATGGGGAACGGTTCATACCCCTGGAAGTTGCTGCTGTCTTGCAGCTGAACCAAATGAGGCCCCTCTTTCATCACTGAAGAACATCACTGAAGTTGCTGGAGCCAGGAATGAGAAAGGCTTCTCAAGCGTTAGCTAAGTGGTTAGCTTTTCAAGGTGTGGTTTGATTTTCTCTTCAGTCAGCATTTCTGTGTCATCTCATATGTCTAATAGGATGCTGCTGACCACTGTCCCTAATTTTATGTGTATAAAATATAATACATAGTGCATATGTCTTTATTATATCCACTGTGGCATAGGATTAGGTCATATGTGGGATGACTGTCAGCCCCAATATTGCACTGTCAGCAATTTTTTATTGTTAGGGAACACTTAAGATTATTTTCAACCAAAAATAGCAGATAGTAGTAAGACCAAGCCAGGAGGAGAGTCTCTTTTTTGTCTTACTTTGTGCATAAGCAAATTTCTGGGCTTTTTCTATCAAATTTGTCTCTTATTGTGGGGAGCAGAGGGAGGCAGAACTTGAAATTACTTCAAAATCTCATCATCCTGCCTAGATTTTAAAATGAGGGCTTTGCTTCCAGCGTGCATATTTCTCAGGTCTCCCCTCAGCCTCCTCCTCTTTAGGCTAAAGAACCCCAGCTCCCTCAGCCGCTCCTCATCAGACTCGTTTCTCCAGCCCCTTCCCCAGCTTTGTCACCCTTCTCTGGACATGCTCCAGCATCTCTATCTCCTTCTTGCAGTGAGGGACCCAAAACTGAACACAGTGCTCAAGGTGCGGACCCACCAGTGCTGAGTACAGGGACACAATCAAGAAGAAAGAGAAGCAAGAAGAGATGAGAAAAGCGCAAGCGGAAAAACACTTCTACTATTTTTTATAAAAGTTACAGCTGAGGTGTTTTTCCTCAGCTGAGAACTTTGTAAATTTTAGCAGTTGTGCTGTCACACCAGACATCCTGTACTTGCTGGATGGAATACTGTTTTGCTGTTTTGAGCACAGCCAGATTGCGGCGTATATAAGAACGGCTCCATTTTTCACATTATGAACTGAAATTGCTAAAGAAGTGAGTGCTGGAAACATATTCACTACAGTTTATTAGTATAATGTGGGGAAATGATAAAATTATAATTTGGAAAGGAATGTAGTCAACAGTCCCAGCTTATTGGTCTTTTGGGGTAGCTGCTCTAAGCCCAAAATACAGTGTTTTTCTTAGTAGAAATCGCCAATATGCCAAGACTGCCATCACCGTTACTCCTCTCCCTGGTGGTTCGTATTATAAGCTCTGGAAGGTAGAACAGGAAAACATCACAGAGATGCCAGGATGTAATTTATAAGTAATTTACCAAGAGTTCTGGGGAATCTAGTGTGCACCTTTGGCACCGCTAAAAAGACGTAAAATTAAACTTTCAGATTTTTCAAAACCAATTTAGTGCCAACCTGACAGCTTCAGAGATTGAAATGTTTCTTGGTGCACAGTGAAAGCAGCATGAAGTAGTATAAAAAAGGGGATAAAGACAAAAACTCATTACCGTGAAACACTTGGTTATGATTACGGGGCGTGATTGAACCCAGCTTGGAGTCATAAACTTGCAGTTCTTTTATGGGGTGTGAGCTGGACTTGGACCAGATGGAGAAAGTGGTAGTTTGTATTTCCCTTTGAAAACAAAGCCTGCATACTCTGTTCAACCAGCCTGCAAACGGTATTCGGGCAAAACAAGGTTCTTGTTATTGCGCATTGCATCACTTGTAGTCTTGAGTGGGGTTTTTTAGACCAAAGGTCTCTTTTATATATTTATTTGCATGTTATTTTGAACTATTTTCCTAGTTTTCTATTTTTATGAAATAACAGTTGCAGTTAAAACCAGGGTGATGTTGCGACACTTTTAAGTGTGCCCCGGCACCACTGACAATGATAGAAAATGTTTAATTTTGTCAACAACAGTCCATAGTATTTAAAGAGAAAATTAGAAAAATCCCAGTTTAGGGAAATTTTTAAGGACTACGAGGCTGAGAAACTTGATCCATGTAGAACCCAAACGTGATTCATGCTTTACCTTTCTAAGGGTGGATCTGAACTTTATTTCTCTGGGAAATGACAAAAACAGAGGGAATTTTGAACAAGGAAATTCTCAGCAACGAGGAAAGGGAAGTTCTTGGTTTTGCTGTTTTGCAGTCAGAAGCCAGTTGAAGTGCTAATTGTCACTAAGGGAATACATATTCCTTCTAGCTTTCCTCTTTGTGTTAAATAAGCTCTTAGATTTCAAGGAGGAAAGTATTGGTTTTCCTATTTTCACACCAGAATAATCCCTCCCTGATAGGACTAACTGGTCCCTGTTGCCTGCCCTGCACTTTGCTGCTGCATTTGTATATCAGGTTAAAGTTCTTATTAAAAAGGCAAGTGAAGAAATGGTTCAAAATATCAGCATATAAAGTATTTTCACCACAGGGCGGAATTTACACCTCTGTGAGACTGATAAATCAGTTTGTGTTTTAGAACTCTGACAGTGGGTCAGACACCTGTGATGGCAGCTCTCGGTTAGTGCGATGCTGTTTTCCCTATCCGAACACTCAACTTCCGGTTCTACCTCATGGAGAAAATCTCCATGTTGCATCCAGGAAATGGAAGATTTTAGTTATGTTTCTACCTACAGAGTCACATTAAATCACTGGGGAGAGGTACAAAAAGTGCTTTTATCCTGAGAGAGGGAGAAGTGAAAACCGAGAAACATCGAGAAGAGGGAGCCTGGGCATGGATGGGGCTTTTTCGGGTTGGATTGGATATGACTCCTGCCATGAGACTCATAGAATCATAGAATCACAGAATGGTTGGGGTTGGAAGGGACCTTAAAGATCATCCAGTTCCAACCCCCCTGCCATGGGCAGGGACACCTTCCACTAGACCAGGTTGCTCAAAGCCACATCCAGCCTGGCCTTGAACACTTCCAGGGATGGGACATCCACAGCTTCTCGGGGCAACCTGTTCCAGTGCCTCACCACCCTCTCTGTGAAGAATTTCTTCCTGATATCTAATCTAAACCTCCCTGATTTCAATTTATACCCATTACCCCTCGTCCTGTCACTACAGGCTCTTGTAAAAAGTCCTCTCCCAGCACCCTTGTAGGCCCCCTTCAGATACTGGAAAGCTGCAATGAGGTCTCCTCGGAGCCTCCTCTTCTCCAGGCTGAACAAGCCCAATTCTTGCAGCCTGTCCCCATAGCAGAGGTGCTCCAGCCCTCTGAGCATCTTCGTGGCCTCCTCTGGACTCGCTCCAAGTGGTCAATATCCTTCTGATACTGAGGGCTCCACAGCTGGACGCAGTACTCCAGGTGGGGTCTCACCAGGGCAGAGTACAGGGGCAGAATCCCCTCCCTTACCTGACTCCTCTCCTTATGCAGCCCTGTGAATTCATAGAATCACAGAATGGTTAGGGTTGGAAGTGACCTTAAAGATCATCCAGTTCCAACCCCCCTGCCATGGGCAGGGACACCTTGCAGTTGCAAGACTGTCCGGGTTGCTCCAAGCCTCATCCAGCCTGGCCTTGAACACTTCCAAGGATGGGGCATCCACAGCTTCTCTGGGCAACCTGTCCAAACCTGATCCAAACCTGCCTCACCACCCTCTCCGGGAAGAACTTCTTCCTGATATCTAATCTAAACCTCCCCACTTTCAATTTAAACCTGTTACCCCTTGTCCTGTCACTACAGGCCCTTGTAAAAAGTCCCCCCCAGCTTCCTTGTAGCTCCTTCAGGCACTGGAAGGCTGCAATAAGGTCTCCCCGGAGCCTCCTCTTCTCCAGGCTGAACAAGCCCAACTCTCTCAGCCTGTCCCCATAGCAGAGGTGCTCCAGCCCTCTGAGCATCTTCGTGGCCTCCTCTGGACTCACTCCAACTGGTCTATATCCTTCTGATGTTGTGGTTAATTGGCAAACAGTAAATCAGAACAAGGTTTATCTTTTCTACTTTGTGTGCTCCATCCTCCCTGCTTTAAAAAAAAAAGCAAGCCAGGTGTGTTAAAGGGATGGAGGGCTGGGATGAGCAGGGGAGGACGTCGCTGGGTGGGTTGGGCACACAGGCAGTCAATGGGATGAAGGCAAGAAATGGTGTAAGGGAAGTGTTCGGGAGATGTGGGTCCTTTTTTATCTCTAGAGCCTTTTCTCAAGCTCTGTTTTGGACTGGACACTAGGTTATTAAGTGAAGCTGTCAGAGAAGCAGATGATTTGGGGCAAGGATGGTGGGGCTGGAGGACGGTTGGCGAGTTGTCAGCAGAGACACTTGCTCTAAGGCAGTGAAATGGCTCGGGTCCGGCCAGCTTAGGAGATACGGCGGGACTAGGGGAGCCTTTCACACACATGCACGAGCCTGGTTTGCTCCTTCCCCCCAGATGATTTTATTAAGCTGTCCACTGCTTGGTACCTCTCAGAGCAAGCCTGCGTATGCTTTTTGGAAGGGAATGGTGTTATCCTTATGCAGCTCAAGAAACACAATATGCTATAACTAATTGGGGAGACTTTAAACTAGCTTGACGAGAGTCCATTTCATGGTTGTTTGGAAGGGATTTGTGTTTTCAATCTCCAGAACGTAGATGGCCCCAGAGGAGCTCTTTGAAACCCAGCATTTATTACTAGGTTTATAAGATCCTTCCACTGGAAGAAGGTGTAGTATCTGTTGTAAATGTGCTAGTATCTGTTAGACCATTAGCTGTGGGAGACAAAATAATCATACTCAAAGCCCTTAGTGCTCTTTTTTTTTAACAAATTACTGTGAAAGACAGTTATTAAGCAGCCTTGTTTTGTTTTCTGGTAGCTCTGGACAGAAACATTAGATCTTGCTGCTTTCCTTAATAAGGGGAAATGAGCCCTCCTGGTGCAATGGCCCTGCTTGAAAAGGTCATCAGCTATTATTTGTCCTTGGCCTCTATCAAACAGGAGGCTGCTTCCGTGCTGAAGCAATACCAATTCTTACCTCATTAGAGAGGGGTTTAGATTTTTTTTTTGTTTCTGATGGCATTAAGTCAATCTCAGCACTCCTTTGGCTACTGAAGAATGAGGAGTGCTTCTTTAAGAAGGGGAAACTTGAGGTCCAGATTGCATTGGTGTTGTAGACAGCATTTCTTGTGTCTTTGCCCAAGTAAAGACTGGAAAGGGAACTGGATAACTGTCTTCAAATATGTCGAGGACTGCTCCGGAGCAGAAGGGAACAGTCTGCTCTCCATGTGCATGGTGATTAAGACATGAAGCAGTAAGTCAACAGGGGAAAGGCTGAGGACAGTCTTTAATTGTGGTTCCTGACAACTTGGATATCAGTGAGAGCCTTGTCTGGAAGGTAATTAAGTGTTAATAATATGATTATTTTGGTCACTAGATGGAAGAACAAGGGTACCTTCTGTACTGTCTTCTTCCATGTTCTCCATAGGGCAGACTGAGGGAAGTCCCTGGTAGCTGAGGATGACAGAGGAACCTGCTGTCATCTCTGCACCTTCTCTTGGGGTCCCTGAAATCCTGGGACATCCTTGCAGTGATACCTTGGAAAGCCGTCTTTCTGAAAGACCAGAGCTTGTAAGGTATCTGCGTGGATAAAGGTCTTTTCTGCAGTATTCATGGCTGTTTGTTCTTTGCCTTTCTAATTATATTGTCTTAGGAGCAGTCATGACACAAAGAAAAAGGCATGCTTCTTTGTAGAGGAAAAAGGTGATATGACCTTTAATTCCTCAAAAAATAAGACTCTTATTACTCATATGGGGTTTGATTTTTGAAAGATCGGAGCCTTAAGTCCCAGTGATGTTCAGAGGAAAAGCTGGTGCTCTGTGACTTTAAAAAGATCTTTTAATTTAACAGAATATTTGCTGTAATCTTAGGAAGGTTGGCTACAATAGTTTGACCATGTCTTGGTTTGTGCTTGCACCCCTTTCCAGCTGCACAAGACCTAGCCCACACTGATCAACCCTTTCCTAAAACAAACGCCTCTCAGCGTACAGACTCCGAGCCTAACATGATACATGCCAGCCAGTTGGGATGAGCGACAGCCCCGTGAATGTTGGTCTTATTGAAAAGACCATGAGGTGGATTTCAATTGTGTTACAACCAGCTGTCCCGGGTGCCTTTTGCTTAGCAGACAGTGAATTTGAATGGAGAAATCTCTGCAGAGCATAGGGGTACGTGTAGCAGAGGGAGGACACGTTGCTAGACAAAGTCCAGCCCATCGCTACGGCTACAGTTTCCAGAAAGCGTCAGCCTTCTTTTTATAAGTTGGCAGAAGCTCGTTCCCATTAATCCATTAATCATTAGTCGTGGAGGGCCGGGAGTTTCAGAGCTCATTGACAGGCAGCTGGACTGTGCTGTCGCTGCGAAGACCCAAGCACGCATGAATCAAAATAGTTGGGTGATGTCATGTCACGGTGCGAGTGTGCCCGGGACACTCGCTGCCAGGAATTGTCTGTCCAGGGGTGGTTTCCTTTTACAGCCTTTTTAAAGAGTCATCATGCCGAGCTGCACGTGACAATTCCCTTCAAGAGGGCTTGTGGCTCCTTTGCATAGTTAGTATTTTTCTAAACGAGGGAGCTTATCAGGTGGTTCCTGACCTTTTCCGCATGAGCTGATCCGCTGGGAAACGTTGCTTTAGTCTCCGAGGCTTCTGACGGCTGACGGATAAGAGCTCCGTGGCTGCAAGCTGGGCAGACTTTGAACTTCTCCCCTATCCACAGATACTTGCAGGGGAGTTACTGTACGCTGGAATTAAGACTGGAAGTGCCTGGCGTGTGAGGTTTGGCAGCCTGCTGCAGAGCGGCTCTCCACAGAGACCACAACCAAGCGCCTCGGAGCTGAACCACCGGTGAACCGGACTTTTTTTGCAGCCACACGGACCTTCTGGAATTTTATTTTCTTGGACCTGGGCGTTGGGTGTAAGCGACCCCTTGCCTTGCCCCTCGTGCTGTTTTTTTTCTTCAGTCCTGGGTATGACCAACAGCTGCTGCCGTGCGAGCGCATGTTGGAGCTCATGAAGCGTTTTGGTAGCTTTAGAGGGAGCAAGAAGAGAAAGGAGCAGTGCAAAAGCTCGGAGAGATGCCAGTCTGATCCTCGTGGCCTGTTCGGTAGGGACCTTCTGCGTTACCCATCCAAAAAGGAGGGACAGTGGTCTGTAGGAGAGGGCAGCAAGTGGGGGATAACGAGTAACTGAGCAACAGTTTTGTGCTTCCCAGTTTCATTGACTGAATCGTGCCGTTGTTGCGAGGAGGTTATTTCTATGTTGGTTTGCACCAGAGATGAACATCTGAGCTGACACCTGTCACACAGGTCAGATACAACCATTAGTGAAAGAGTGACGGTACAGTAAACCCTATGAAATATGTTCAAAAGGGGCTGTTGACTAATATTCCTTTAACTGAAGTCTAGTAACTAAATGCTGTTAGGGCTAACGCTGCGTAATGAAAGATGAATTTAAAGTAGAGAAAATCTGCTTATCAATTGGATAGGTAATGCATTTTAAAACATATCTTTCTGATACTGCAGTTGCCAATATAATTGTGTTTGAGTTGCAATTAGGGACCCTTTTCCGTTAATCAAAAGCTTTTCCTGGTCACGAAGTGTTAACTCTGGCACAGGTGCTGAGTTGTGTGTGTGGGAGAGTCTGTGTAGGGCTTAGCTGGCCAGGAGACAAGGGGTATTCCAACAGGATCTGGACATATTTCTTAAGAGTAGTGAATAAATGTAACGTTTAATGTTCCTACATGGAGTAATGGCAGCTGTTTTACAACTCTCTGGTTCCTCAAAGACCATGAGTGCTGCTGAGAGATTCTGTCCTGTGACTAAGGGCTTTAAAACTGGTGTTACACTGAATCAGCCAGATAAGGCACGTTTTAGAGAGGCTGAGTCGTACAACCGGTAGGCAAAGCTCTTTTTTAATCTGTTGGTCAAGAGTCACTGCGTTACGAAGGTATGAGTTGTGTTGGACCACGTGGATGGTGCGGGGAGACGCACACAGATTAAGTGATGCAGAGTTGCTGTTGAAGGATGGGTGGCTGCCATCCTTCAATAGCAAGCTCATTTTTCTATTATTTAATGTTTTGCAATTTATTTAGTGGTCGGTTGTGGTGGTTTTAAGGTGTCCTTCTTCCAAATGCTTCTCCTTTTGTTCCTGTTTTGTTCAGTTAAGAGTTTTGAAATCTAAGGTACTGTGTACTAAGGTTCTGTATTCCCCTAAACCCTTCTGAGGGTTTCTGCTGGAGCGGTAGTGTAAGGTCAAGGTGATGTGAATGAGGTGTGACCCAGGTCTTTGTGGTTTCACAGTGTCCACAAGACACACAAAGACAGGTAACAGAATTGATGCAAGAAGAGCGGAAAATGGAGATTACAGATTGCCCAGACATAAAATTCATTCCCAAATTTCTAATTAAAAACTCTAAATTCTCACATAGGGAGAAACACGTGCAATTTGTCAATTGAGTGATTAATGACACTTTGAGCCATTAATTTACCCTCTTCTTGTGGGTTCATCAGTGAGATAGGAATAGCCAACAGCTGCAAAAGGGTTCGCTACAGGAAGGACCAAATGTAGTATTGCAAGTCTTCCTTGGAATCTAACTCTAAACCCCATCCTTATCTCCCTTCATGGAGAAAATAATTTGTCCTGCACTAAGAGTACTGGCTATATGAACTCTAATGTTTGTGATGGTTATAAAGAAAAGTTTAATGTATAATGCCAGAAATGCCAAAAAATTTACTCCTCTTTATCCTCATTCCCATTAATCCAGCTCTGTAGCCCACTCCAGTGGTACACAACGAGCATTAAGCAGAGTTTTCTGCACAGTAGTTACTCTACAGATTTGCAGGCAGCATTCTTGTAAAAGCTGACCAGGTCAGCTCCCTGCAGTGCATTTCCATCATGAACAGAGCTACCAAGTCACAAGAGTGGGAAAAAGCAAAGGGGATGTCTCTGTATTACTGCCTTCCTCGGATGTGCTGCTGTGGGGATTGCCTCTGCCATCCCAGTGGAGTCTGGATTCCTTTCACAAAACAGGATAACACTTGCAAATACTTTTTTTTTCCCCAAAAGGCCTGAATTATTTGCAAGGAAATGTCAAAACAAAAGCTTTGCAGTATTTGCTAGATGTAATCTGTGTCTTGTAGCTATTATGCCTTACTAAACACGTTCCGAGCAGCTCTCAAGGGGACGGCCGTCGCTCAGCAGGTTTTATGATCGGTGTTAGTGGTGTGCAGGAGCGTTGGTGGCAATGAGATTGGTGGCTCGGCAGGTTTGGTCACACACTGGTGCATCTCCTTTAGTTGCCGTCTGTCATCAGGGAGTAGAAATGAATGACACAATCCAACATGAGATTCATCACCCCACTCTCCCGGGAGGGCCATGCTACCTCCCTGTTGCTGAATGAGCTTGGATTGTATTCAGAAAAGAGGAGGAAAAGGAAAGGAGAGGAAAAAGTCCCCTGATGCCCCAGAAAGGGGTGCTCTGTAACCTGGACTAGTTGAATCTAGAATTTCTGGATTTTCTTGGCCATGTCTGTAAGTGTTTTAGGAAAAGTCGTCCAGTCCTTGTAAATAGGATTGGGCCAGCACAGCTTCTCATCTTCCCAGGAGTAGATACCATCAGGCCACTGTAACTAAAGTTATCAAGTAGTACTTTCTTCTGTGTATCGATTGAGCTAAACCCCATCCTTCCTCTGCTCCGATGAAGAGGTTCTCATCCTGGTAGAGAAGTGGAGGGTGGCATTGCCAAGGCTGGGCAGATGCTTATGTTCCCGGCTTTGGAGACTTGCAGTCCTTTTATGCCTTTACACAAGACCTTAGTATGGCCAAACAGAAGCAGAGAGCACACAGAGAGGGGAAAGAGAAAAGCATGAACAAGCAAACAAGAGCAGGGAGAGCTGAGGGACAAAGGCAGAGCACCTGCAGCTTTGCTCTGGGAGAGCAGCAGCCAGCAGAGAGACCTCAAGAGCTTGAGCTATCCACCAAACAGCAGGGAAGCTGATTTATGAAATATGATTTTGGCAGGCCTGAGGACTGGGACTACCCAAAACTTATCCAACCTCTGGATCACCACCACAGTTTCCTCCTTCCTATTGCAGTTGCTGCTGGCCTGTGCAGGGTTGCTGGCAGCTTCTCCACCTGCCAGCCTTGCTGCGGCTCAGTGTGTTGTAAATAGATAGGTTCGGTGGCATTTCTGAAGGGGACAACTTTTTGGCCCCAGCGAGGCTAATTGCTCTGCCCTTTAAAGGACACCATCTATTCCATAAAGGATTGAATGACACATGCAAAAGGTATAATGTTAAAAGTGATTCTTCCCTACTCGAGCTGTGAGTGCCCAGTGAAGGAACCGACCCGCTCTGCAGCACGTGTGGCTGCTGTGACCCCCGACACTGCCTTCTGCCCAGGCATTTATGGTATCACAGAGTGGTTTGGGTTGGAAGGGACCTTAAAGACCATCCAGTTCCAACCCCCCTGCCATGGACAGGGACTCCTTCCACTAGATCAGGCTGCTCCAAGCCTCATACAGCCTGGCCTTGAAGACAGCCAGGGATGGGGCATCCACAGCTTCTCTGGGCAACCGGTTCCAGTGCCTCACCACCCTCTCTGTGAAGAACTGCTTCCTGATATCTAATCTAAACCTCCCCACTTTCAATTTAAACCCATTACCCCTTGTCCTGTCACTACAGGCCCTTGTAAAAAGTCCCCCCCAGCTTCCTTGTAGCCCCTTCAGGTACTGGAAGGTGCTATAAGGTCTCCCCGGAGCCTTCTCTTCTCCAGGCTGAACAAGCCCAACTCTCTCAGCCTTTCTTATTAGGAGAAGTGCTCCAGCCCTCTGATCATCTTCATGGCCTCCTCTGGACTTGCTCAAACCACTCATTTTGGAGGCTTTTAGGTGCATGGAAATGCCCAGGAGCTTCTCCTTGCACATGCTGCTCCTCTTGGGATTTATTGATGTGGATTTTAATCAGCGGGGTGCAGAGTTGAGCCCTGACAAGCCAAGTCCAAGGGGCTCCAACCAAACCTCAGTGCTAACCTTGGCTCTAGACCTGTCCCATCTCAATAACACTCAAGGACAATTTCCCTGACAGCTGTTACTTAGAAGCAATTTAGGACTAAATTTGGAGGGACTTAGACCCCACTATATACATATGCAAACATGCTTTGACCCCCGATCTACACAAATCTGTCAGTCCCGAGGCGAAGGGCAGGGGCTTGTCCCCGAGTGACTCCATAACTTGCTCTAGCCACGCTGGTGGCAGTTAGTATACGTGTTTTGTCCCATGCCCCTGCAAACCGCTGTGGAATGGAGGGCTGCTGGGTCTCTAGAGCAGATCTGGGAGGTGCTGTATTTTAGAGTATCTTCAAATACTCAACCCAAGGGGAAATGTCTTTGCACCTCAGTCAAAAATGCACAAGTCTTCTTCCATAGCTTGCCATAGCCCTTCCCAGACTCCCAGAGCTGGGGGGTGAGTGTGGATCATGTGTCAAGCAAAGAAATCATGTTCTTCCTTTCCTGACAGTGGAGATGTGGTGGCTGCGTCAGTGATCACTGTGTGGAGTTAACGTGCCATAGGATGCAGCCAGCTCAGACAGCAGTCCCTGGACACGGACTCACGCCAGACTAAAGAGCAGGCAGTTCACAATCCCTCCAAGTGCAAATGGAGATCCAGGGGATATTTCAGCTTGGCTCACGTTGTTTATTGGCACAAGCAGGGTTGTGGATAGTCACGCTGAGAAGAAGGGACAGAAAATGTGTGGGAGGAGGATGGAGAAGGAGACGGGACTTGATCTGCTTCTCAAGCCTGGGGAGCTGCAGCTCATCCGGCACTTTGCCCCAAGTGGGTGATGTTGCTTGGGGGAGGACAAGAGCTGAGATGTTTACTTTTTTTCATTCTAGTGGGATGGTTCCATTATGACGTAGTGGTGGAGAAACCATGGTGAAAAAGGTTCTGGAGAAAAAAATGAGAGTGAGGGGGTCGCTGCATGTTCCAGCAGCTGCCACAAACCAACTGAAAGAACAAAATCCTGTTGCTTCTGAAAAGTTGTTTAAAACCCTCAGAATCAGAGAGTGGGCACGAGAAACTGAGACCGTTTTGGTTTGTTAATGATTTTCTCTGCTGGTTTACATGCTCTGTTTAGCTGACAGTGATTTTAGAAAATGTGCAGCCCTGGCTGATCAGTACCAATTAATCTTGTACTACAGAGAGCTCCGCGACCTGGAAGCTGTGAAATTTCTATGGTTAGTTGTGAGAAAGAAGACCTGTTGTGAGCCTGATGTGATGTTGGAGACTTCTTATTTTGCCATTTTCTGCTTCCTTATAGTCACTGTGCTGCTGCTGTCTGGCATAGCCCAGCTTTGTACGCAGCTTTGAAGCATTCTGAATGGGGGAGAAAGGACTGTGACAATGAAGCAGTAAAATCAGCAGGGTATTTTCAAGCAGGTACCTGTAAATTCAGATAGTAATAAATTGCAGAAAACCTCCAGTGATGTGGTGGAAATTGAAATAGAGGTCTGTGGTGCAGAGTGCTTTGCCCCAGACTCTTCCCTCACTCCCTGCCTGGTGCAGAGCCCAGCAGCATCCTTCCTCTGCAGCTCCTTGTGGCCTTAAAGATGTAGATTCTTTGCCCTCACAATGAGTTGTCCAAGAATGCAAATGCTCCAAGTAATTTATTTTCCAATAAAGTTATTTTTGTCTGGAGGGCAGGTTATACACACGAAAATACAGTATGTTCTCTTGAGGCACAAGTTTACAGGTCGGTGCTGCAAATGGATCTGCCCACCGACACTTCTTCCCAGTCCTGCTCCTGGCAGCTCTGTGCATCTTGTCACAAAGTATGATCAAAAATACCTATGTCACCATAAATTACTGAATTACTCAGCACTGACTGATGTTGTCAGCAACGTGGTGGGTGAGACCAGCAGGGCCAGCCTCCCTTGGGGCAGGCTGTTTTACAAACTCTTTGGGATTTGGGCAGGGAGAGCTCCCACCTGGGAGTCCATGTGGTTACGGCCCTTATTCGAGCTTGTGGGTGCAGGTATTTGTCCCCCAGACACAGTAGCAGCATAGAGGCTTTGGGTTTTTACTCACTTAAAGATATTTTCTTTAATTCTGCTACTATTCAAATGATGTTATTTGGAAGAGCAGGATGAATGTTATTCTGAAAGACAGAGAGAAACTAAAAGCAAATCTTGGGGTTAAATCTAGGTAAAACTGTGAAATGTAAGTATGAGGAGGGGTTCATTGCAGTGGAAAAGGAGAAGTGAGACAGAAGGAGCAGGACACTGACTGCGAGCGAAAGCGGATGCAGACACAGCCTGTTTTTGAAAGCAGATGATATTTATGTATTTATCAGGATTTCCTTTCTCCATCCTCTACTGTTATCTTCAAATAACAGGTCACTTCTGATGTCTGTGTAAGGCTGAAACACGATCTCTGTTACCCTGTGATATAATTATCTGATTCATTTTTGAGGTGAAAAGAAAATAAAATAGATATTGTACAGATATTATTATATTATACACAGATATATAGATCTTATGTATTATATGTAGATAAGGCTTTCATATATGACACCTTAGCCTAATGAACGCAGCCTGGAGTGCTTTCATGCTGGATGGTCATAACCTACGTACCAAAAATCACTGGAATTACTGATTTCCATGCATCTGCTCTCATCCTTATTGCACCAGTTGTAAGTAGCATAGGAGTAATTTTTTTGACCACCTTCTTTCACTTGTACTTTTCATACATCAGGGCGATTCTGACTTTCAGAATAATATCTGGATGAGAAGCCATTGTCCTAGACTGACTTTCTACATGATTTAAATGTGCTAAGCTAGACCACAATTTATTTATACTCCCATGCATCTACATCACAAATCCTCTTGCCAAGCTTTACAAGCAAATTTCAAGCCCAGATCTGTTTGCAAAGTCTAAAATTCCACTTGACAGTAGCATATAGGTAGGCGGGTAATTTTGTTTAATTAGAAATCAATGTTTTGGACTATTGACTCCTTGCTCAAAGTTTCAGTGAATTGCCCAAGAGTGCATTTTCAAAGATGTTGTTAAGGCGGTGTGGTTGTCAGGTTTATTGGATCAGCAAATCCCAGGAATTACCAGGATTCAGCTGTTTTCTACTTTCACCTTTATTCTTGTCCAACCTAAAAGCAGTTTGAGGACTTAAAAGTGCTCAGAGCAGGGGGATTTAATGCCTCAAAATTGTTTTAGCCAGTTTATGGTCATTAGAGAGTCGTACCGAAACGCCAAGGCTTAGGTCTCGAGAGATGAAGGGCTGCTCTGTGAGATATCATTGTGTGGCTGGCAGGCTCGGCTTAGAGGCTTGAATTCTCCGTGCCAGAAAGGTCACGCAGCCTTACTTGGTTTAAGCACAGACCCCAGCGCTGCGTCGCACACATGCACTGAGGAGTTCCTGTCCTGACCTTGTTCTGCTCCTCCTTCGATAAAGTCGGGGTGATTTAGCTGGAGGAGGGATGATAGCATTAGCTGACATTAATTAAGAGCATCCTGATGTTTCTTCAGAGTTTTTTCCAGACATCAGAAAACAGCTGCTTCCCAGCGCTGTGTTCTCTGTGGGGTGACAAGGACCCTTTTGACACGCTCGGAGCTACAGTCACCGGATTGTTGAACAGATCCTGCCCATCTGGCTCCGCAGTTTTATTTCAGTCAGTGCAAGAATTACAGTACTGTGTGCAGGATTCTTGTAATAGTCCTGTCTTTCCTGGCAGGCAATGCTCCTGGAAAGAAACAGATGATTTGTGACATCTCTGCTGCTTGTATATAGTATAATTAGGGATATAAACAAGAATAAGGCAAGAAATCAATGTAAGAAATATAGATGAGGGAGAAATTAAATGGAAGGTCAACCAGAGACATGAGGGAGGTGAAAAGTTTGCAATGGAGAGGTTCTTGCTGCAGTAGTGGCAACAGAAGTCGGTGGGTGTTCAGAGGTGGGGGTTGTTCCGTTCTCCTTGAGAGGAGGACTGAGTTGAAAGGATGGGAAGCTGGAATAACGTTGACATTTCCCAAGGGACATAGCTGAATTAAGGGATGGTCAGCATCAAGGGATCAGTATGGGGACTGACAATGTTCGTTAGTGACCTGGATGGTGGGTAAGATGAGCCTGTGCGGCAGTACACACTGGGCACTGATGACTGACTCCCAGTGGGAAGGACTTGAGGGTTGTAGGGGATATCATCTGGAAAATGATCCAAAAATGTGCTGTCATTACCAACGGAGTGAACCACATACTGGGCTACGTCAGGAGGAACGGAGCAATCCAGTCAAGGGAGGTTATTGAACCTTTCCACCTGGTGCTGGTGGGGCCGTACCTGGAATAGGATGTCCTATTTCTAGTCCCCCCGTCAGAATAATGTTGGGAAACTGGCGAGGGTTTCCCTGGAGGACGACCAAGATGTTTGGGGACCTAGAGCAGATGTTTTGGGGTCTATGAAGATAGGTTGAGGAAACTGGGCTTTTTTTGTCCAGCAGAGAGAAGGCTAAGGGGCAATCTAACAGCAGCCTGCAACTACCTAAAGAGGAGTTTCAAAGGCGATAGAGCCAAACTCTTCTTGGTGATGGCAGATGGTAAATAAAGGAATTAAAGATAAGAGTTTGAGATGGGTCAGAATGGATATTAGCAAAAACTCCCTCAAGAGAGTGGTGCAGCATTGGCACAGGTAACCTTGAGTTGTCTTCTCTCCATCCTTGGATGTTTTCAGGACTCAGCTAGCCAAAGCCATGCCTGCTCTGGTCTTGGTTGATACCAGACCTGCTTTGAGTGGGACATTGGAGAAGCTGCCTCCAGACATTCTTTCCAACCAACATTTCTGTGATGCTCAGCTGTTCAGTTGCAGGGAAAGCTGAAGTTGAAAATATCTTTTCCCACCCAATTCTGAACATTTGCCCACCACTGCTCTGGTTCTGATAAATTTTCAAGAGCGGAGTGACCTCTCAGGTTGAGGCAGCTAGGGCTGCTTGTACAGCTGATCTGTACGGGCAGAGCAGCAGGAGGACACCACTGCAAAGCCCAAGACCAACACTCACTCATCTATTGGGCCAAAAAGGCGGCAGATGTGTGTTTCCTAGAAAAGGCACCCAGGTTGCCTTCTGGCCATTTCATATACGTTAAGTGTGACCCTGAGAGTCCTGGGCAGTTATTAATGTCCCCCTGAGCTGAGCAGTGTCTGGGCACCCCCGGCTGCTACTCGACTTTGGGTACTGTTCATTTACCAGCTGGAGGAATTGCAGTGGGACTTGGGTTATCTCAGCTATCTGTCACTATAGCAACTCCTCACTTAACCAGTCGCTGCACTAAAAATAGATCACCTTGATCTCAAGGAAGGGGAAACAAAGGAAATCAAAGGGGCAGTGACTCTGAAGAGTCAGCTATTGACTGGAGGCTGGAGCATTTGAAACCTCTTATAAATAATCTATCATGTAAAACAAATATTTGAGGGGAATCTATTTAATCCAGAAACCCCACCAAGTCAGTGGGTTTGAAGCTTTATCAAAGGGCATGCATGACTTTTTATCAGAGAGATGTGTTTGCAGTTATCACCCAGCACACAGGGAATGCTGACAACGTGTGGGATGCTGTTTAGATTGGTTAAGACGTATAAGGAATCTTATCTTCTGAGTAAGCAGATCTGCAGCTCTGTCATTAGACCTGATAGCCCTCTGTGTAAGTTATCAAAATCCCTACTCATTAAGGAAATTGTTACTGGAATCTGCACAAATCTGTGAAGGACCCAAACCTGCAAAAAGTTGAATGCTGTTAGCGAAGTCGTCGCTATCTGATGTTGAAGGTAATGGGAGCTGAGTGTTTTGGCACCTGATAGGGACAGGGTCCTCTGTAAACGAAGTGTAAATGATATTTGATCTTATTTTTCCTCCAAACCCAGCTAGTGCTTACAGCTGAAAGGAATTAAATAATTCCTTGTGAAGATAGGGCAGTAGGTGTGAAGGCAAAATAGCAACAAGATGAAAAGCTTGTTGAACAGCTACAGAATTAACTAAAAATGCCTTTGATGGGAAAAGAACTGAAATTGTATTAAGGCAGCTATGAAGATATCCCAGGCAGTAGGTATGATGCTCAGGAAAGGGTTAAATTAGCTTGGAGAGATGGCTGGAATTAGCATCATGTTTTCAGCAGTATCAGTCAGCAAGAGTTTGCTCTTGATAAAAGGCCAGATTATTTTAATGACCTTTTTGGGCTGACAGTTTGCAGACATAGCTGATACTGAAATGTGTAGGCACTTAACTGCCCCTGCCCTGTATATTCCGATTCTTATTTTTATTTAAGATTACGAATTGCATTTTTTACCTTTTGTTCATCTTCCTAGAACTAAGATAAGCAGCTTTTGATAGTGACATGCACCATCTCAGGAGAATACGTGTGCAGAGGGGGTAGGTGAGAGATATTGCTGATTCCCAACTCCCATCATTCTTTTCAAGCTTAAAGCATATTACTACAAGGCACCAAAAAAAAAAAAAAAAAAGTTATTAGTTCTTATTACATTTTTTTACCTCACTTAAGATCCACTGCTTTTACACCCTGTGGGGATCTGACCCATATTCATCACCTCTTCACTGGGTGCTCTTTTTAATCAGCTTTGGAGCTAGGGAGGAACTGCACTGCAAAGTAATTAAAAATCCTAAGATCCTTCCCAAAGAACAGACAGGGAGGTGTGAAAATAGATTCGTAGTTCTTTTCAACAGAAAAAAAAAATCATTCATTGAAAAGGCCCAGTGATGCAAAGTCTGTAAGTCTACCCAGTCACCCTCTGTCACCGTATTTTGGGGAGCAAAAGCTTCGTCAACATGCGTGCTTGGCCGACTGTTGCTAATACACAGAGGAGAACAAATGAGCCTTGGTCACTGTACATGCCCATTCAGACTTGTGCTTTCATAGTCAGCAGTCTCCTGGAGATGCAGTTACCATTTCTAGAGGTGAGAGCCCTACGTACACCAAAAGGCAAAAACTCCCCAATTGCAGGAGTTATTGCCAGCAAATTCTCTATTTAGTGCTTTTACTCCCAGCTGCAGCCTGGCAGCAGATTTGGCACGGATACAAAATTTACTATAGGAAGGAGCAGAGTTCCCAGTGTCGGTGTTCTCCCCATACCATATTTTCATGACAATTAGCTGATTTTTACCTCACTTAGCTGTCAAGACGGTTAGAAGGGCTTCCTCTGTCTCTAAAGAGGCTGCTGCTTCCACTGAGCTGCAATAAAAATCTCCTCCTGACCCCAGAGCAGGTGACAACTTTCTGTTGCTGTCAGATTTTGGTTTATTTCCTTCCTTCCTGAAAGGATACAGAGTTTCCCTTTGTATCAGTCAGGTCCTTCTTTAAACCTTTATGGAGATCCTTCCTGGCAGTGGTAATAGGAAAACTAAAGACTCTCTGAGGTCTGTTTGAACCTAAAACTGAAGGGTTGTAAAACAAGGGTCTGATTGTAAATCTTTACAATTTTTTCCCAGAATAAACACCGGTCTGGTACAGAGCACAGGGCAAAGCAGCAAGTTCCCTAAAAGAATTCTCAAGACATAAACTAATCTTGAGACATAGGAGACTAAAACAGAAAAACTGTAACACTCAGGACTGATGAAACTGATCCTCACCGGGGAGACTCACAGAGAAACGGTCACGTTATGGGGGTGAGGCACCAGCTGAAATGAAAGCCTACTAGAAAAACAATGAGTGAGCAGCACTCTAAAATTTAATTACAGAACCAAGAGATCGAGAGATGCTGCTTCTCCGTTGGAGGGAGCTGTGGCTGGTCAGGACCTGGAATGATTCGCTTGGTGCTTGCTCTCAGCTGAGAAGTACAGCGAGGAGGCTGCCTGCACGGAGGGAAAAGTCAGCTCAATCTGGAAAAGAATTAGACTGAAGCAATCCTAATAGAGGAGGTGTTTTTTCTTTGTGCAGGGATGGGGAGTAGCATGAGTGTCATTGCAGCTGAGCAGCTGCCAAGGTAGCTTCATGGCACTGTCTCAACCCTGGGTGACCACAAAGACATGAGCGTGCCTCTACTGCAGTCCCTGCTGTGCAAAATCACTCGACAGAAGTCAACCTTAAATTAGCCAATGCCTAATTTAAAGGAGAATAGCAGCTTCCTAACTGCCCTCTAATAGAGTTTGTAATTTACCTTGCATCCCAGGCAAGTTTTGCAGCTATGCTGACATGGCTTACCCAAGGGTTGTGTTTAAAGGTGACTTGGTTACATCTTCTCTGCATTGCAGGCAGTGCAATTCCATCTTGCTTTTTCTGCCCTACCTTCTTTTCAGATAGGAGTCAGGAATCCACCAGGTTTGACCCTGTCACTGGTCTTGCAACATCTCGTAACCATAAACAGGCCATGTAGGTTTGGACTTGACTCTTCACGCTTCTGAAAACAGCAGCCTGAGCCCCCCACCTGTTCTAGCTTCCAAAATAAACACATAAAAGGCAATTTGACCTCAAAAGGCACTAAATACTCAGCGACAGTTGGTGCTTCTCAAAATCAAATTTAATGCCTGATGTCTTTTTACGTCTTGTTTTAAGGCCCTGTCACAGACCCTTGACTATTTGGACTTGAGCACCAGCACATACTGACACACTAAGGTGGCTGAGAGGTTCCTGTTAGTACCATGGGTAACTCCTTCTCACTGTATTATTTGCTCAGTTGTAGATCTTGGAGTATTGGAGAAAGATGGGCACAATCAATATAATTTTTACAACTAGTAAAGTTTAGGCTATAGAAAATGAAGTGTTGTATGTGTTGTATCATAATCATAGTGTGGATGGCACTAGCATAAAGGCATCTTCATGGTGTGAGGTTAGATTACTATTTTTACTGCTTTGAAATTCATTTTCAGTTAGAACACAAGGACAAATGTGCCAGGTCAGGCCAATTATCCATCCAGATCAGTCTCTTTTTGTGCCAATTGCCAGTAACACAGGTACAGGGAGTGGTATAAGAACAGGACAAGGACGTAAGGATGTTTTCCATTGTACTTTCCCAGCCGCCAGCACTTCGTGGCCGTGTCCTGAGGCAAAGCTGGTGTTTGGTAGACCTTGACAAGTTTTTCTTTCAGGATCTTGTCCAATTGCATTTCAAAACCAAACTTCTAGCACCTACAGTGGCACCTGTTCTGCTGTTATATATCAGAAGTATTTCCTTGTATTCGTCTTGAGCCTCCCACCTGCTGCTTTCATCTGATGCTCTCTTCCCTGTTTACCATCTCTGTCTCATGCCTGATTTTACAGGCCCCTGCCATGTCCTTGCAGTCATCTCTTCCTAAACTGCAGAGTTACTCCATACCTTCGATCAACCTTATCAGCCTTTTTTGCATCTATTCTAGTTCTATTGAGTCCTCCTTGAGGTTGGTCAGCAGAAACCCATGGTCATCTATTGCAGTGTATAGCTTCAACTCAGTCTGCACCTCTGTATTATGAAGCTGCCTTTCAGCACAAGCCGTAAGTTACCAGTTGGACAGGGCAAGGCCATCACTGGTGCCACCCTGGGGCCTGACCAGTAGACCTTGACCCAAAAGAAGGACATTTTTATTCTGCAGCTCATCCACTTATCTATGTAGACTGTCCACTCTTAACCAGATCTCTCTGGCATGTAACCAGAGGACATCTCTTGACCATGCAAATGGCTGCCTACCTGAAAAGATGTGTACTTTGCCTCTGTGATGTAGTTTTCTCCTATACTAATTAGAATCATAGAATCATAGAATCATAGAATGGTTTGGGTTGGAAGGGACCTTAAAGATCATCTAGTTCCACCCCCCCTGCCATGGGCAGGGACACCTTCCACTAGACCAGGTTGCTCCAAGCCTCATCCAGCCTGACCTTGGACACTTCCAGGGATGGGGCATCCACAGCTTCTCTGGGCAACCTGTGCCAGTGCCTCACCACCCTCTCTGTGAAGAATTTCTTCCTGACATCTAATCTAAACCTCCCTGATTTCAATTTATCCCCATTACCCCTTGTCCTATCACTACAGGCTCTTGTAAAAAGTCCTCTCCCAGTACCCTTGTAGGCCCCCTTCAGATACTGGAAAGCTGCAATGAGGTCTCCTCAGAGCCTCCTCTTCTCCAGGCTGAACAAGCCCGATTCTTGCAGCCTTTCGTCATAGCAGAGGTGCTCCAGCCCTCTGATCATCTTCGTGGCCCTCCTCTGGACTCGCTCCAGGTGGTCAATATCCTTCTGATAATGAGGGCTCTACATTACAAATAATGGGTACGGTGGGGCATGTATACAAAAGGAAAATCATTTCTTGGCCAACTGATAGGATTAGGAAGGTAGCTTTGTAAGAGCTGCAATCAGGATAGTCAAGAATAGTTCACTGTCTTACAGATGGGAAAAAGATAAGCCTGAAAAATACTATCATGGAATCATTATAGAATCACAGAATGGTTTGGGTTGGAAGGGACCTTAAAGACCATCTAGTTCCAATCCCCCTGCCATGGGCAGGGACCCCTTCCACTAGACCAGGTTGCTCCAAGCCTCATCCAGCCTGACCTTGGACACTTCCAGGGATGGGGCATCCACAGCTTCTCTGGGCAACCTGTTCCAGTGCCTCCCCACCCTCTCTGGGAAGAACTTCCTCCTGATATCCAATCTAAACCTCCCAACTTTCAATTTAAACCCATTACCCTTTAATTATGATGTGATTTATCTATGTGAAGATCTAACTCAGTAGCTGGAAATTTTCTTTGCTAAGAAAGGACAGAGATCCAACAATGATGACAAATTCAGCTGTGCAGACAAGAGCCTATGGTAAAATAATTCTCTGAAGAGTGGAGTTGTGCATTTATTATTTCCTTGGCTTGTGCCTACCTATCTAATCAGTCTTCGTACATGTCAGCAGCACATCCATAATAAGAAAGTGCTGTGTGGATTGTGTGAACTGGAATTAGAGATGCGATAATCAGCCAAACCGTTGGAGACAATGTAAAGGCTGCACAGCATTTGCATTCCTCTAGCTGAGGAAAAAAAAGCTATGTGTGCAAATGAGTTGGGTTTTTTTCCTTCCTGATACGTTATAACCATGGGCAAATAGCTGTTGGAACAGCACTTCCCGGACGGCATTCCAGTTCACACTGGGGTGCTCCATGCCTGGTTAGACCTGTTCCGGCATGGTGGTGACAGCTGTGCCTTATTCAGTTAGTATGTGAGGTGGTGTGGCAGACAGAGGCATATAGATTTATATGTGTCATGGAAAAAATCACTGATGTATAGGTAAACTCACAGTTTTATGAAGAAAAGACCACAACTGGGATCAGAATACCTATTTTCCCATCTGTACAATTCTGATCATGTCGATCCACCCCAACAAGATGTTGTGAAAGTAACTGACTACAAAGGGAGCCTCACTCTGTGATCCTCCTGCTGCCTCAGTGCTCTAAGTTGTTATCGATCCCTTAAGCAGGCCATCTGCCTGTCACCCGGGTGTTCTGGCCAGCCTCAGGGTTTTCTGTCTAAATCCTCCTTGACCCTTATCTTCCCATATTCTGATTAGCATCACGGTTATCAAGGTGTAAGGAGAGACTGAAAGCAAAAGGCTGATGTTGCAGAGGGAAGGCGTAAAGTGCTGAGCAGATAAAAGCAAGGTTAGAACTAATGAGTAGGACAGGTTTGTCAGAGTCTGATCCTGTTTAATAGCAGCTCTGTATGGCTACTATGTCTTTGCTGCCTGGAGGAGGAGAAAGGCGTGAGTAAGGCACTGGCATGTTGCAGCTCAGTCCCCATGTTCAGCCCCTGCCCATACCCAGTGTCCCTGCTTGCTCTGGCAAGAAAATGAGGCAGAATTAGGTGGGACTTGAAAGGTAGAGCTTGTTCACTTTAAAGGTTTTTGTGACAAGAGCTGTCCTGACATACACCTTAGGGCCGACGTAGCTTGTCAAAACTGTTCTTTACCATAGACAGTTTTAAACAGTTCCCAGAAAAATAATTATCTCTATTTATAAATTATATTGCTGTACACGTTAAGAGCATTCTCCTCCCAAAAGTTATTAATTTTAGTTGTTTGGATAACTAAAAGAGAGATTAAGTACCAGCTCATCTGCAACGGAGCAGACTTCTGCCCCATGTTTGGTTACGTGACCCAGCACATAGACCCTCCTGCCATGAAAGGCTGGATGTTTGAGTTCTCGGGACTACAGCCTGAGAGAGGGAGACAGAAAAGTATTCCTATATGGAGGTCTAAAAGCGTATGGGATAGTTCTGTATCCCTTATTCGGTTTCTAAAATCCCTTATGCCATACCAAACCTACTCACTGCTTAGACTGTACTTAATGCTGTGTGTAAGTGGCAGGTGTCAGCTCATCCCAGCTCAACTGTCACCTTGAAGAACAAGAAATAGGAAGGGAGCTTCAATGCCTGCAGTTCAGGAGGCTGTTTGAAAAGCACGTAGTTAAGTCACAAGAACACACTGTTCGCTGATGGATTGGAAACGGGAACTTGCATGGAAATCTTGGATTTATTCCATTATCTAGCAGCAAAAGGAGCGTTTCAGGACAAGAAGATACAGGGGAAGATGATTATGTTCTTTGCAATAATATTCATCAAAGACACTGAGGAGATGCCTTCTCGTTAAACAGAAATATGAGCTAATGACTGCAGTAACACACTGAAAAAGTAACAAGTCCCAGCTCTGTGTTGCTGACTCGCGTTCTGAAGGGGGTGAGAACAAAACAGCTGAACTGTATTCAAATGCAATATTTTGCAGGAAAGTGATATGAAGATGCAGACTGTTTCCCTCCTCGCCCTCTGTCTCCTAGACCCCTTTTGAACCTTTAGAAAAGACTTGACAAAAGAAATCATAGAATCACAGAATGGTTTGGGTTGGAAGGGACCTTAAAGCGCATCCAGTTCCAACGCCCCTGCCATGGGCAGGGACACCTTCTACTAGACCAGGTTGCTCAAAGCCTCATCCAGCCTGGCCTTGGACACTTCAGGGATGGGGCATCCACAGCTTCTCTGGGCAACCTATTCCAGTGCCTCACCACCCTCTCTGGGAAGAATTTCTTCCTGATATCTAATCTAACCCTCCCCCCTTTCAATTTAAACCCGTTACCCCTTGTCCTGTCACTACAGGCCCTTGTAAAAAGTCCCCCCCAGCTTCCTTGTAGTCCCTTCAGGTACTGGAAGGCGCTATAAGGTCTCCCCGGAGCCTTCTCTTCTCCAGGCTGAACAAGCCCAGTTCTCGCAGCCTGTCCCCATAGCAGAGGTGCTCCAGCCCTCTGAGCATCTTCGTGGCCTCCTCTGGACTCGCTCCAAGTGGTCAATATCCTTCTGATGTTGAGGGCTCCACAGCTGGACGCAGCACTCCAGGGGGGTCTCACAAGAGAGACCTGATGCAATTGTCAAACCTGTTGTGAGGGGCTGCTCGGGAGAATCAGCCGTTACAAGAAGAGGAGTTATTGTGGCAGATGAAAATCGGAGTTGTCTTTGCTGCACTGGTAGCTGGCATTTCACCCCAGCTGACTCCCGCTCACACGTAGGAGTTTCTAACTTAGATTAAGAGCTGCTTTAAAGCTGAGCTGCTTTGCTCAGCGGGGAGGGGGTTGCTGCTGACATTCAAACTGTAGCAGGGAGGGTGCAGCTAAATCACAGGGATGCTGCTGCTGCTGCTGCTGCTGCTGAAGTCAGTCGGTCTTTTTTTGCTTTCATTCACAGGGAAGAAATCTAATTCAGTAAATCCTGGCTGAGTGGCAGCCTCTACGAGAGAGGGCGAGGAGCACAAATAGTTCATTTCCAACAGGCGAGATGGTAACAAAGGGACGTTACGGGGGACTGCAGCAGGACCAGTGTTAATAATTGCAGAGGTGGAAAAAGGCTATTTGGATCTACATGTAACATTTTTAGTGTTACTTACGTAAAACATATTTTGCCTAAATATTTCAATTAGGGAGGTTTTATTGTAGGAGTTTTAAAGAGTCTTTATGATCCATTGTCTCGATCTGCCATAATGCACCATGGTCAGGGATAGCTATAGCACATTCAGTCTTCATTCCACCTTTTTAAGGAAGATGATCCTGAGCCACACAGAGATGAAGGAATTCAGCCAGGAGTTCATTCAGTATCAAAACCACAAATGAAATTTTAAATTTGCTATTTCAAATTGCACTTCTCTGCTCAGACAAAGGGGACATTTCTACGGGCTGCCTCATCTTCGACAGTCAGTTTATGTGGAACAAATGCCCCTATTTAAGTTACAATTGATCTTCCACTTTCTGTTGTGTGTGTTTGCATCATATAACTCATTTGCTCTACTTGTTGCTTGAGAAGATTTTTAAGGTAGGCCAGGCAAACTGTATCCTCCGCTTGGGTTACAGAGAAGTAACCCAGGAGCTGATTTGCTCTAGGATGCCTTTAACTGTGTCAGTTTTCTGTCTGCATACCCAAAGACACATGTTTTGTGCTCAGTTATCTTTATCCACGTAACTATCTTCAGGTCTGCCAACAGAATGTGTTTCACGTGCAGGTGCAGTTGCAGAGGTCTTTGCTCATTTTTCCAAATGAAATCGTTTTGTGAAGGGTAGAGGGACAAATGCTGACAAAAAAACAGGGACTTAGTTACCAGTGGTAATATTTTGGTAATTAGAAGGGCCTTTTTTAAATTTATCAAATCTTCAATAATTATGTTCTTTTATAAATAATCGGCTTAGCTTTACGCATTTGTGGAAAGGACATAATTTCACATAATGACTAACAATAGCATTGAAAGGAGAGTATTTTAGTCGGTTCATTTACTTTGTTCAGATTATTTTTCTCTCCTGACAACACTGTGACTGTTTCTCTTTGTAAAAGACCACATGCGCTGACCCCTTCGGTCCTATTAACCATTATGTTCATGTGGGATTATGTTCATGTGAGAGTACTGCTCCCAGGTGCTCAGCACCTTGAATGAGCATGGGAACGTATACAGGAGACAAACATGTATATCCAGCTATAGCTCAAGCAAATTCACTGGGGAAATCCAGAGTTGAATTTAGATGAAATTTTAATTTCTGTGCAGATCTTTTCTGGAAATGTTGAATGCATTAGGAATTTGTGCAAGCCCAAGGCTGTCTCTGCTGTCGTGGTTTAGGCCCAGCTGGCAACTAAGCACCACACAGCCACTTGCTCACTCCTCCCCCACATAGGATGGGGAGAAGAAAATATAAGGAAAGGCTCATGGGACAAGGACAGGGAGGGATGACTCACCCATGATGGTCACAGGCAGAACAAACTTGAACTGGGGAAGAAAAATCAATTTAACTTATTGCTAATCAAATCAGAGTAGGATAATGAGAAATAAACCCAAATCTTACAAACACCTTCCTCCACCCCTCCCCTCTGCCTGGGCTCAATGTCACTCCTGACTTCCCTACCCCCTCTCCCCAAGCAGCTCAGGGGGACAGGGAATGGCAGTTGTGGTCAGTCCATCACACGTTGTCTCTGCCGCTCCTTCCTTCTCAGGGGAGGATCCTCACACCCTGCCCCTGCTCCAGCATGGGGTCCCTTCCACAAGGTCCCAGCCTCCTTCGGTCATCCCCCTGCTCCAATGTGGGGTTGTCCACGGGCTGCAGGTGGGTCTCTGCTCCGCTGTGACCCTCCATGGCTGCAGGGCACAGCCGGCTACACCCCAGGCTGCCAGGGAACCTCTGCTCCAGCCCGCCTTCCGCACTGACATGGATGTCTCTCTCCACCACAGGTTTCTTTGTTTTCCCCTCTTAAATATGTTAATCACAGAGGCCTTCTTTGGCTGCTGGGGGAGCTTCTAGCAGCTTCTCCCAGGAGCCACCCCTGTGGCTCCTTCCCAGCTACCACAAACCCAACACACTCCGCATATTCATCAACCAGTGATCTGGCTCGGCCATAGCTGGTACGTGTGTGTATGCACACACCCTCGTACGTGCACTGCGTCTTGTGTTCAGGAGTAGTTGCTCATTTGGGAACTTCCAGTCACTGATGAGAAGCAAAGAAAATTATGACTATTCCTGCTTATGCAGAGGAATGAGAGAAACAGTGGAACTGACTTGGTGGCAATACTTCATGTGTAAAACATTTTGCAATGTGATGGGTCAGCTCCTTGTCTCCGAAAATGCAAACCTGGTACAGACTCGCATCCAGTGGATTCACATTTGGGTCCGTTATTGTTAGGCTCTTTCTCTCAGTTGTCTCTTGAGACCTTCATCTGGGATATTCAGAGCAGAGATTTTTTTATAATTTTGAGAAGACTGGAATATGTGGATGTTCCAGGTGCTCACCCAAATGCTTTGCTGTGTGTTGTGCTCTCAGCTGTATGGGTCTCTCCACAACCTGTTACTGAAAAGGGCTCATCTTTAGTGCTAAGGCCTTATCCACAGTCCTTGTCCCAGTTTGAGAAGTTCAGTGGGAAGGAATGGAGAACCGGATGTCTTCCCAGGCCAAGCAGCCTAATAACTACTGTCCCACTTTCACCCTCTGTGAGGAATCTGGAACCTCTCCCAAGTGACAAGTGATCGGACAAGAGGAAACGGCCTCAGCTTGCTCCAGGGGAGGTTCAGATTGGATATTAGGAAAGATTTCTTCATGGAAAAGGGTTATCAGGCATTGGAACAGGCTGCCCAGGGAGGCGGAGGAGTCACCATCCCTGGAGGTATTTAAAAGATGTGTCAATGCGGTGCGTAGGGACATGGTTTAGTCGTGGACCTTGAAGTGTTGGGTTAACAGTTAGACTTGATGATCTTCAAGGTCTTTTCCAACCTAAAAGATTCCATGATTCTATGAATCTGAAGGAGAAGTTAATCTCCTTCCTCTACACAGCTCCTGGTGTCTCACAACATCTCCCTCCAGCTGCCCTGCGAGGACACAGAGAGGACATGGAGAAGTTCTTGGGGAGACTCCATCCTCTACACAGCTCCTGGTGTCTCACAACATCTCCCTCCAGCTGCCCTGCGAGGACACAGAGAGGACATGGCAGCCCCTACCTCGGCCAGGCAGGATTTCAACCAGCGTTCCTTGTTGCCGTTAAAACCTTATCAGTAGCAGCTATGAAAATTGCATTTATTTTTTACTCATCTGTTTCAGGAAGAGATTTGGAGCACCAGAATCGAAGAACTACAGTTAGGGTCTGCGAGAAAGAGAAAGCCAGAAAAATAATGACGCCTCCCTCGCAATGAGAGCCCATCGCTAACTCCACGATGAGCTCGCATCTCTCTCATCTTCAGAAAGGCCACCCCCACTTGAAAAGTTACTGCTGCTTTCTCATAGAAATGTGTCTAGGACAGAAAGCATTAGCAGAAAGCTTGTCTACCCCTTGTGATTTCACTGCACTCGCCCGTCTTTCACAGATGGGTGCACAGATTTTTGGGTGTTTCACAACTGAAGGGACAACTTGGAGTCTAGATACACGGGACAAAAAAGCTGTTTCTGGTTCTGTAGTGGTTTCATATCTCACAGGTATTTTTTGTGACGGTGCTTCCCATTTTAAAGCTCTTTCTGAGTCCACACAAGAAAAGGGGAAAAATAACAGCATTATACTTGCGAAATGGGCAGAATGTCCAGAATAAATAAATTGAGAAAGCCTATTTCACTATACTGTCTTGTGGTTGTGTGAGATTGGAGAGTGGTGAGTAAGAGCAAGCAGAGAAATTTAGGCAGAATGGGATTTTTGTGGGTACTGTGTCCCTTTAAATGTGAGATTATGTTTTGGTTTTGGGAAAAACAGACAGACACATGGAATAATCCTTAATTTCACAACGATGGCAGATATTGCTGAACAGACAGGGAGGAAACGGGCGCATTTTTAATTCACTTAGGTGGCCCGCTCAGAGGAAATCTGATGGATTGTGTGAGTGTGTCTGTCTCTGACACGCTGTGATTCCATACAGCCACCCTGCAGGAGTACAGAGGAGGCTTTAATTTGGTTAAATCAGGTAAGCCTGTGGCAGGGAGCTTTCAGGCAGCCACCTGCATAAACACCCCAAGGTGCTGGCAGGCTCAGTGCCTGCATGGTTGCAGTTTCACGTCTCTCGGCCGTGGTACAGGCATGCTCTTTATTGCAGTCAGCATGTTGTTTGCCCAGGTTTTTTTTTTCTGTTGTGAGGTTTAAAAGGATGCGCAGGAAAGTATGCTGCTGAATTTCAGATGACTAGGATTGCCGTATCAGATCGGGGTGTTAACACGTATGCTGCTTAGGACCAGAGAAAGGGGAAATTAAGGTTTTAGATTTTATTCCTTGATCAGAGCTTGCTGAGTGATCTTGGATAAATCAGATAAAAATATTCCCATCCAGGTGCTGGCAGTTCACTTCCTAAAGCCCTGTGGTGATGCCAAAACAGTCTTCAATGGTACAGGGTGACCTCAGCAGCTTGTGCACGCAGTGAGCGCTCAGCGCCTTAGCTAAGGCACTTGGGCAATTACTTAAATTAATTCTATGGATTTGGGTGTCAGGTCAAGTTTTTACTTCTTGCCTTAACCTCTCTGTTTACCCAGCTGGCAAAACCCGTGGAAGTAAGGGCTCCCTGCCGCGAGGCTGCATTTGGTAAGAATGCTAAACGTGGTGGGAGAGCCTCATTTTGCAAGAGTTACCACCCATCTTTCCTAATTTAATTTATATAGACTATCACCTTCAGATGCACATTAATATAGGATGTTGATTTGAAGATTCTTTGATCTAAGCTGAATATGAAATGCTGGCTGATGCACTGTAAGGCTTTTGGAAAAGGAGCTGGTATTTGCTCTCCTGTGGAAATCGTTGCTGCATCCCTAGTGAGTTTGGAATTATCCTGCAGTTCTGGGAATGAGCCTGCAAACACAGCGTCCTCTGCTGCAGGTATTTTCTTGGGGGGAGGCAGCTGTGCTGGAGCCCATGGACTTTATTTTTCCAATGCAGTTGCTGAGGGAGCAGCAGGACGCACAGCCTAGAGTCCAAAAGTCAGAGGTGTGCTGACGCTTCCAGAAAGGAGGTGTTGGTAGCACAAGTAGTAATGTGTCACCAAAGAAAAAAAAACAAGAACTTGTTTTCTCCTCCAGAAAACAGGTTTCTGAGACTTTTCTGAAACAAAGGAGGAACTGTCAGGCTCCCAGAACTGGAAAGAAAGGAGCAGAAACTTTGAAAGTGTGATTTGGTGAGGTTTTTTTCTTTTTATTTGCCTGATTTAATGGTCTGTGGAAGGTACATGGGTGAGTTCTCGCCACCTAATCCACCTATGAAAATCCTACCTGGTCCTGGCAGTGCTCAGTAGCTGGCAGACAGCTTCCATCCTTTCATCTCCTGAGAGAAGTGATTTTCAAGTGAGGCCTCTGGGTTGGTTTTCCTGTCCTTCCTCCTTCAGCACGTGTCAAGCGTGACTCTTCCAAAAGCAGTGGAACAGTCTGGGTCTGGAGAAAATGTGGATCAAGTTTACAGAATGCTTGAGCACTGGTGGGAACCTGAAATACATGAGCAATGGATCACAAACCTGCAGGCTTCCAAGCTCCTGTGGTTTATTTTGTATATAAAATATATGTGATTACTTTTTCCTGTTGTTGTATGATTTAAACCTAAATAATACGCCAGATTAGGCGTGCTATCTTAGAAGTGTTCGGGAAATGGTGCTTTAACTGGTAACGCACACTAGTCTGAAGCAGTGCAGCTGTACACAAGTTACTGGGGATAGGCCAGGTATACACCGTCTAATAGTACCACCCGTTGTGCTTTTCAGTGAATTGTTCTGTATCCATCTGTTATTCATGCTGTAAGGAAATGTAGGGTTTTGTTGTATTAAAAATCACAGCAGAATTTCTGGGCTCGGCTTTTCCAACACTGTAAATGCTTCGTCATGTGAATAACTCGCTGAAGGACTGTTCACAGCCATAACTGCTTCTGTCAACTCAAAGGATTTCTATTTTACTTTGCATAAACCTCGCCATACAGATAGGACAGGGAACAAAGCATCTGTCCTCCTAGCACTTCAGAATTCAACTTTTCTAGGGGATAATACTGAAATACAGGCGTGGGGGCAGATGAGGCAGCAGTGACAGTCAGCAAAGGGACTTCAAGGCAGAAATGTACGACTGTTTCCTGCTCCGAAATCACATTTCCCTGGGATTGCTGTTGCGCCTTTTTTCCCCCAGAAGATGTAACAGGAGCTGAATTTACTTCCCTGTTTGCAAAGCATCAAACTGTACTTTTCCTCCTACATTTCCACTGCTTAAAACCAGCAGTTACTTTAACCTTCTACTTTTTTCAACCCTTGTTAAAAACATAGCGTTTGTCAGTCTGGCAGGCTGGGTTTCAGTATTTAATAGGACTAAATGTTAAATTCTTGGTACTGTTTGGAGTATTCAAGCCTGGCAGTTATCTGCAGATGCCTGACAAACACTAGCTTGTCTTCAACTGCTCTCACAAGCAGCTTTGCTGGATTTCCATGTGGGGTTTTTTGGCAGCCACTTAGATCTAAGAATACATTATCAGTCTCTGCCCAGGTCCCCGTAACACATAAACCAGGCGTGCACCCAGGCTATCTGGAGGGAGCAAAGGGGAGAATCTCCTCTGCGGGCTGTGGAACAGCAGCAACAGAGATGATCCAGGGCCGTGGCAAGCGTTTTGGCAGCTGTGGTTGTCTCTGTCCCTTCGTGGGAGTGTCTGTAGCCCACCAGTGTGGAGCCAGTGCAGCCACGAAGGTGACGGAAGGAAAAAAGATCTGCTGAGGCAAAGCTGCTCCCCATCCCAGGAGCATGAGCACCCAAACACCTTACTAGGAAGAGGGAAGGTTTGAATTCATCCCTCTGGCCCTCAGCCATGCTTCGGCTGGTTTAGCCCATCTCTGCCCCTGTCCTCACAGCTACTCAGGGCACTGAAGCTCCTTGCAGAGCCTCTCTGTGGTCTGCCCTCCCCAAACTGCATTTGCCTGGTTTTATGGAGGCCTTTCACCTCTTGATTCTGGTGGCTTTGGCTGTGGCAAGAAAGCATCTGCTGAGTTCTCAGTGTAAAGCAAGAAATGTGAAATTCGAAGGTTTAGCCTCAGGATGCTGCACCCTGGCTTGCCCTAAGCCCAGGTGTCTTTGCTATGAAGTGGCATGATATTTATCCCGCTGCAGGAAGGCTGCCAAGCCACGTGGCTTGGCAATCGGACATGCACGCGGATTATTCTTTGACATATTTAGAGAGGCACACCTACCAGGCGTCATGTTTGCCCACATCTGAAATAATCTTGATTTAAACAAGAGGGTTTACAACATTCAGTTTTCTGTCTCAGGCTGCAGGAGTGATTATAGTTAGTGAAATGGCACCGGGACAAATTTGGGAGTTGTGTCAGCATGTAAAATCGAATATAGAGGGATAAGGCATCTGAGTGCGGCTGTGAAATGAGTGAGGTGCCTTCAGAGCCTTTTCTGCTGTGCATTTGGTGGTCAGGGTTTAGAGGAGTGCTGTTATGTGTAGCGGCAACCAATTAGATAAATATTGTATGAGTTTAATAACGTTTCCACTGTTCACAGGATTCCTCTTGCTGACTTCTTATGGAGCTGAACTCCATAGTCCTTCCACTAATGCACACAAATACTCTTTGTACTGGCTGGTGGGACTGAAATTGGGTCTTCTCTTTCTCCACATTATTGGTGTATAAATGCTTCTATTTCCACTTGTGATGATCTGGTTCTTTGAAATATCGTAGGCATTAAATCTACCTTTCTACTTCAGTTTCTTTAAAACACCTTACAGGACATCAGAGGGAATAGCTTTGTTCTCTTTTTCTTGGACATGGCTTTATACTAAAGTCCCCAAAATTAACTCTTCTAAGGCACAGTAGAGTTTTACTCATAGGAGATCTGAAAGGTGTCCAGCCTGGGTTTTTTTGCATGTAATGGTTGCAAATCTGGGCTCTATAAGCCCAAGTTATGATCTTTTTTTTTCCTTAATTTGCTCATGTACGTGTGTGCACGTGTACAAATACACACAGGTACAGGCAGCTGGAAGTTGGCCTGTAAGTTTGGCAATTAATCAAATGTCACAGCCAAACGAAAATACTACCCCTGGCCATAACCTAGGTAAGAACACACATTGCTATAGAAACCTAACGCATGCATGGAAAAGACCAACCATACTTAAGGAGGGGAAAAAATCCAGCCCTGAATTACAGGAGTTCTTCGGAATTTTAAAATATTGGGGAGTAAAAGTGGCAAAGGCCATGCAAGTCAGATAAGAACAACTTCCTTTAGAAGTTACTCTGAGGCGGGAGCTGCATGAGCAGACACAGAGAGTAAGTTGCTGGTTTATTTGGAGTCCAGGTAAGGTTCACTGGAGGTGTCTCTGTTGATTTTTGTTGGGAATTAGCTCCACGCCTTTGCCTGTGAGTGAAGGAATCAATGACAAGCCATTTCTCTCTCCTGAAGTACAGCTTCACTTATGGACAGCAGTGATTAGCCTATCGCCACTTGTTCCATCAGTTTTGAAGTGGTGGAGCACATACTTCAGTGTTGCTAAGATGATGTAGCAGTCTATTTTACATTTTCCCAATATTTTTTGTGTAAAATTCCTAGTGTCACATAGCAACTCATAAATGACGGCTGTGCGGTAGGTAAGAACTGTCCCTAGCATTCACAGAGAGGGAAGTAGAATCGGGAACCTGCTTATTTTCTTGAGGAGCTGGTAACCTCTTCAATTCCCCTCCTTTTCATCATCCATACCATTATTCCAATTAAACATTTTACAGGTGTTTGTGATGAGTGATCTTTGTGATCATAACTCATAAATACTTACTGGATTTAGGATCATAATATGTAAAATCTGATACTCGCTTTATAAGTAGGTACAACTCAGCAATAAGCTGAGATACTTCTTTTTCATGTGCGTGTATACATGAGAGAAGAAATCAAAAGCAATTTATAAATCAGAATTGCCAAGCCTAAATTTATTGCAGCTTCCTGAATCCATAGTTTCTAATGTCCCTGGCTTCTGGAATTATGTTGCTTTACAAAAGCTTTCATTTTCTTTCTGTAAAAAAAGGAAACGAAAAAAAAAGTGTGTTTTTTTTCCTTCCTTCGAATTTTATAGCCCCTTCTGGGTGCAGAGAAATATTGGGAAGATTTAATGTCTCAAGAAAGACAATGCAGATAGGAACCCTGACATTTTTAGGCTCAAATACCGGGACAGTTGAGGGTTTAGGTGGTGATTCTTGTGGCATTTGAAACGGGTGTCACTGATGAATACACTACGTTCGCTACAGTAGGACCATGTGCATTAAAACATAGTTAAACTGTCATGTTGTTTGCTTAATCCTGGGATGTACCCATGGAAAATCAAGCACAAAAACCAGAGGTCAGCTTCCTTATCAGAGCTGCATTACACTGACTTCACATGGGGAGCTTTAGGCGTGGAACTCTGAAAATACTGGCTCTTGTTCTTGGCTGTGCAACATCCCGGCAAGGGAGCTGAACTGCCTGTGATGCCAATAAATGAATGAGTTAAAATTGGATCGGCTTGTCAAACATCCACGTCTAATCCAGTGTGTTGGGAGCTCTGTGGCCATATCAAGGCCACTTACAATGCTGCCGCTATTGAAACGCTGGGTTATGTTTACATTCTAGATGAGGAACAGCTTGTTGGTGTTGCTATAACGTACTCAGAGGGCGAGATGCGGCGTTTGTGCCGTCGCATCCGACCATGCCCTGAGCAAAACAAGGTATTGGGGCGCGAATTCCGCTTGGCCTCTGCGGTGTTACGGCCAGCAGAAGCTACAGTACTCAGAAGCCGTGGTCTGCCTTTCTGCTTGTAGTAGACACCCACAGCCCCAGAATCCCAGCCCAGATTAGTTGCATTGGTTTAGTAATGTATAAATGAGCCCCTGTGAATCCCAGGGGGATTTTTGGGGGAGAAGTGTTGAACAAGGGCAGCAGCTCAGTTTGGAAATCATAGTAAACCCACCCTCCACTTGAGCAGAATAGCTGGGGAGATTTTTAGGCCTTCTCACAGAAGCAGAGACCCCAGCATCCTCGGCCATAAAGGATAAGGTCTACATTAAAGGCAAGGCATAAAAATTCCTGGGGTAGGGCTGGAGTGGGGGAATAGCAGACGTGCTTTATATTTGAAATGTGTATGTTTTACAGATGCTGAGGTAAGGAAGGTTTCATGGCATTTCAGTAAAGTTCAGCCCGTCTGCTTCTGTCTCCAGTGCAGACCTCTGCACTGCAGCTTCACGCTTGTGTGGGAGAGCGGGGCAGCCCTACTTGGAGTAGGGTGATCAAAAGCAAATCTCTTTCATTATCCAAATGGGATGAAGTGTATAGAAGATGGAAAGCAGATCAGTTCTGAAAGCTCCCTAAAGTGAGAAAGCTTGGCTTTAGGAAAACAACCCAACCAACAAAGCCACATGGCAGACTAGAGACACCCCATGTGTTACCATCATGATAAGCATGTGCTTTTCCCTGGACTTTCTGTGCTTCGTTCCGTTTACGCGTTACCTGCACGTCGGCTGCTCGTGAAGCCAAGTATTTGAGCAGGAGTCATCTCCCTGGCGTTAGAGGGGTCTGATTAGCAACCGCAGGGCATACGGGGGCAGCCGAGTCAATGGCAGAGGTTGACCCCAGCAGCCTGCCAGGAAGGGGCAGCTTCACATTCCAGCTCGGCGCGGTGGGAACTCGGCCAGCCCTGGCTGCCCAGGAAAAGTCATGAATTAATGCATGTCTGCCGAGGAACGGGGACGTGCTGACGGCATTACCGGGGCCTCTCGGAAAAGGAAGGTAATGGACTTCTGCCCCCTGTTTGAAGAGCAACTTTTAACCATTGGGAGCATATAAATCACAGTTTAATAGAAGGAGATGTGTAGGTTGTTGTTTTGGCCTACATCTTATGGCGGATAATGCTCTACATCTCTGATGTAAGTGATACAATGGGTCTGACTCCAAAAGCGAGTGTGGGATAAACTGCATCAGTGTTCTCAGGAGAATGGGAGATGCTGCTCTGATTAAGTCTAATGGGAGCTGATTCCTGCAGAGCCCCATATACTCTGCTACTGATGTTGTGCCTTTGTTGGGTTTTGGTTTCCATTATTAACCACACTGCTGCTTCCAAGCACTTGAGACCCCTTTGAACTTGCATTTTGATCAATTGATACGCAGCTTGCTACAGTTATAAACGACCTTATTGCATTAAACTGACACTTAAGCAGTTCTGTGGCTGGAGAACTTACTTAGGAAGAACTTCTCTGTGCTGAAGCACGACTCCGTGTTGCTTTAAGAAAGCCTCCACTACCGAATGTTGGCTTTGGTCTTTCAAAATGTCTGTTGTTCTAAGCAAATTATTATCACTTTGAAGGGATAAAACATGCATTGCCACGTTTTTTAAAGCAGTTGTGTCGGCAAATAGCTTTCTCTCCACAGAACAAGAAAACTGCAGCCTGGCGGGGATCTCTATAGTGGTTAATAATCTGCCGTAGCTCTGTCGTGAGGTTTTTGGCTATTTTTTTTCTGCAAAGTGCTCAGTAGTTTGGGATGGCAGAGCTGACCCATGGTCATATTGCAGAGCTTCGTATTTGATGCCAATTCTCCTGGGATTTGCAGCAATCTGCCTCCGTGCTTTGAGCCGTCTGGCCTTCCTGTGCTTTGGCAAGCGCCAGCCCTCATGTAGGGGATGCTGCCAGTCACAGGGAGGGTGATGGAGAGAGGGTGCTGTGCTCCTGCATCCTCTTCCCCAGCAAATAACAGGAGCAGGAGCACGAGTGCCAGCACGCTTCCGCAGAGGAGGGGAAGGAGGAGGTTTGTTAGTCGAGTCCTGTAATCCCCACAGGGATATAGGAGGACATAGCAAAGTCAGCATTTTCAGCACAGATCGGCCCTGTAATCTTCAGGGGGAATGAAATCCCCCCCAAGGACAGCGCCTGGCTCCCAGCAAGGTCCCCGTCTCTGCTACTGATGTTGGCAAAGACACTTCTACCACTGCAGTTGCATGGTTATTTCCAAACTTAATCCTGAATTTGGGTCCTGTTCATCGGGTGCTGGAGGAGGGGTTGACAGATGAGGAGGGATGGGGAAGAGAAGAACTGGGCAGAGTGCTGCTCCGGAAAGAGAGGGAAGAGTAAGAAAAGCCCTCAAGCCAGCAGGAAAGGGGACCCTCAGCTCAGCTTCATTGCTCAGTAAAGAGCAAGGAAAGCCTTCCGAGGAGCCAGAGAAAGCCCTTGGCTAAACATTTTAGATCTGCCTGAAAGGTCTGCAGGAGAGCCCAGAGCTGAGCAAAAGAGGGATGAAGTGGCCGTGGATGGCTGTGAATATTGAGGCATTTCCTGCACCCTTCACTTCATATATATTGCTGGCAGATAGTTTCCTTGTGTTCAGCACACGTTTCTCCTGCCTTGGTTCAATTTAATTTAGGTAAATCCCCAGGGTCAGGCAAACCAAATGGCTCCGAGCGCGAGAGAGGAAAGCCGACAGCTCCTTAGGGAATGGGAGGAGGCGGGGAAGGAGATCGAGGGAAAGGACTGAGCCAGTTTTCCTTGATCACGTTATGGCACGTGACCGGGAATCACAGGGTTGCCAGTGGCGTGTCCCCCCTCTAGAGCAGCCATCCACATGTCTGTCACACTCTGACACTGGATCTGCAGCAACTGTTGCTTCAGCCGGCTGCTGGCATGTATTTATCATCAGCGGTGTTGAAAACAGAGCCGGAGCAAAATGTCATTAAAGCTCCAGCTCCGGACATCAACAAGAGAAAAATGGAAAGGGATTCATCAGTGTGAATGAAAGCCATGTGATACGGGGTTTTATAAGCACAGGTTTTGGATATTTCCTTTTGGATTTTGATTGATTTCAGGTGACAGATCAAGGAATGAAACAAAATATGGTTAGTCCTGTTGTTCCTGCATGGATTTATTTCTACCCCTTTCTCGCACACTGCTGTAGTACGTAGGTGTGCTGGGAGCACTTTCAGCACTGGCAGGACACGGGGCGTGGGGAAGCAAGGTCACCGCTTAGCGCCGTCGTGTCTCCGCAGTGACAAAGTTACGTGTCCGTCAGGGATCCTTTTTCTAATTGCATATTGCTGAGGGGCTAGCACAGATTGTGCCTTGTTTACCTTGGCCATTTCGGTGGCTAAGCCCGCGCTGGTTGCTATCCGTTTGTTTCCGTAGCACTCAGCTCCTCCTGCGGCCAGCTGTGCCGGAACCCCCTGTCCAGGTCCCATTATTTTCTGTCACACTAAATAGTTTTGATTTGCTGTCAGAGCCCTTTAATTTCATTGCAGCTTTGTTTACCGAGGTGAAGCAATGCACTCAGAGCACAGAGTAACGCAAATAGTTGTAATTTTGGTGAAACTGCCCCCCCAGCTCCTGAGCTCTCAACCTTCCTGCTCTGCCTACTCACTGGCAGTGGTACCAGCATGTCCAGCTCCCGCCTCGCCTAGGCTTAGACCTACTGCCACTCTTGCTGCTACCACAGTTAAATGGAAGTCAGTGCCTTCTCCATAAACTGTGTTTGCTGCTCTTAACCCTGTAAAGTTTCAAGTCTGTGCTAGGAAGTTGCTTTCACCCAAACTCCAGGACTTTGTGAGGTGGCAGAATCTGTCAGAATCTGTGCTTGGAATAGGACTGAACACTCCTTTTGCATCACTGGGATGGACAGGGATAAGGCAAGCGCTGTCAGAGATCCCACACTTGGCTCCACATAGCGTGAATACCTTGGACACAAGCTCTGCAAGGCTGGTGGCCAGCCACGTGATGGTCCGGAGATCTCAGCTGGCCCGAGCTGGTGTTCAGCTTGTACCAACCGCGGTCCAGCACTGATACAGCTGACTTGTTCCAACCTGGATCCTGTTCAAGTTCAGCAGAACTTCAGGGTGATGCTTCATGTCCAATCCTGCACTAAGAAAAAAGTGTCAGCTGAAGACCTTCCCCTTCCACAAAGCAGTGATTGAATTGCTTCACAGTGGTGAAACTTGGGCAGAGTCTATCTGTGTAATCAATGCAATGGTTAAAAAAAAAAAGTGTGGAGGAAAAAGGGCTTCTTGGGGCCATAGCTTTAGAGTGTGACAGAAGGAATGGTGAAATGAACTTCTCAAGTCCCCTGGTGTGACCCTGATCCTGTAAGGATAGATCTCAGGGAAACATGTGGAGATCCATGAGCATTATTCAGTACTATCCTGTCCTCTCTTGAAGGAGAACGTTGCAGAACTTCCTGATGTTCTTTGCAGTCAGTCTGTGAGCTCTTGGTTGGTAGGAGTTAAGGGTCATATGTTCATGCTGTCTCTGCAGTGTCATCTTCTATTTTTCTGCAGGTGTCAGGAACAGAATCAACTGTCAGAAAAGATAGAGGCTCGGGAAAGCAAAGGATGTGGTTTTCTTGGCAAGTACAGTCTCCTCATCTTATGTCTGACTGAATCTGGACTGGAAGGTTTAGACACCAGTCCGCTTTTGTGACTGGTTTTTGCAAGGCCTGGCTCAGCTGATGAGCTGTCAGCCATAAACCCTTATGTAGATGGCTCCTTAAAGCAGCTGGTCTTGTACCAACCAATTCATTCGTGCTGAGCCGCAGGAGAGGACTCTCAGCATCAAATACATTTTCGCCAACATTCAGCAAACTGGGGTAACACACAGTGGTTTACTACTTGCAGAAGTGCCCGAAAACTTGTCACGGTCTGGTTGTGAACACAGATTCAATCTACATGGCTTTCTGAGTGGGAGTCCCGGGTACCTAGGGGATATGCAGGGATTGGTGTAGTGATGCTCTCATCCGGAGCGGCCCGTGCTTCGAGGAACAGGTTGCAGCACTGCCTTGCTTTAACGTCTGAAAAAAACCAGCTTTCCAGTGCAGTAGTTACTTGTTACAAGGAGAAAACAGCTCATAATTTATTTTCAGAAATGAGGTCAAAATAGTGCAGCTGGGGAGGGAAGTGACTGGCGCAGAGGGTTGGTAATGAGATACAAAGCCTTTCCCTGAGAGGTTAAATCCAGCTTCAGTCAGCAGTGACTGAAATCTTTCAGCATTTGACAGTTGTTCACCACGGCCTTTGGGGTGTTGGCTCTGCTCCGTGACATCTGAGTCAGCACTTGCATAACCAGCACCCTGCTCGGCTGCCTGCGCACCGCACAGGCCCGCACCACGGGCCGGGGGCAGCTTAGCAGGGCAGCACCCGCTCCTCAGCCCAGACCGACACCTCCTGCTCCTCAGGAGGTTTTGGGTCGTACGTGCTTTCTGCCTGGGTAAAGCCCTGAGCCCTGTCTGTGTTTGCAGCCGGGGCGGTGGACGAGGCAGTGGGGTGGAGATAGCAGTAATCATCTGCTCCGAGCTGAAGAGCAGCATTAGAGCAGCTCTGCCAGGGCTGTGGCAGCAGCCTCACCGATTCCTCCATCTGGTCCTGGCTGATGGAATCCTCCCTTCCCCGGGGGATCTGGTCCTGCCCTCAGGTTCCTTCCTGGGAAGCCCCTCTGTACGTCTGCCCCTGTGTGCACAAATTCCTGGGGGGTTAAAGTCATAGATAAAAGGGCACAGGAGTACAGCTTCTGTACAGCTCCTTCCGTGACCATTGTGGAGCTGCAGATAAAAACAGGGCCGGTGGTTAGATCAGTCCCACAAGTTGTTCTCGAAAGCAGAGCTTCTTCGCGTAACGGGTGCAGCTTTCTGGCTGAGGGAAGGAGATACTGAGGTTGGGTATGTAGACCTGTCCATGCTTTTCTCTGGCAGTTAGCGGGTCGGAGTTGTGACTTTTCCCCCTGACGGTACATGAGCGTTCCTATTGTAGACCTTGTCTGCATCTCTTAGGTCCAAGCTTTCAGGTGCGGCATTCTCCCAGTCAGAGAGGTAACAAACGGACCTATTCAGCCGTACCTGCTTGGAGATGCATGGAGCTTTTGCCTGATGCAATGGAAGCACCCAGCACCTTGTTCACGTTACGTGATTTCTGTGGCTGCTGGGTCTGCCAAGCTTCTGTAGTTGAAGTTGTGGCAGTCCTCGGGGTTTGTCACTTAGCTCTCTTGTACAACAGCAGGCATGGCTCAGCCTTCCTGAGCGAGGGCTGAAGCGATGGCTGCGATATCCCTACCCTGCTTTAGAGTGTTAAGTATGAAGAGAGGGTAGTTGAGAGTGTCAGCGTGAACTGCCTTTCCACCGCTGATGGACCAAATCTCCAGGGACTTAGGGAGACACCTGCAAAAGGATGAGAACTGGTGTCATGGGAGGGAAAGGCAGAATGAAAGGGCAAAGGTAGTTCTCCTAAATAGATTGTATTTCTCCACTGAGTGAGGGAAATCTCTGCCATGAAGGTGTCCCCTGCTCCAAAGAGTCTGCTGTTTAGGTGGTCACTCTCAACATGCTGAGTCTGTTGGCTCCTGCTGTTTTCATATGCTTTATAGCAGGATGACAGCTCTGAGGAGTAAAACAAGCCAGGAATGTGACTGCTGTCATGTGCTGGGGGCATGCTGTCATAGTGACCGGGGATGGGCTGTGGGGTGAAGCTGGGGTTGGATGACAAGGGAGGAGAAGGATTTCCTGGAGAGGAAAATTGCCTGGCCAGCCCTTTGGAAAAATGTAAGCATGCTCTGCTGAAGGGCACTTGTGCTCCTTCCTGCCAGAAGCTTGCAGCACCTCGGAGCTGGGTGCTGAGAGGACATATCAGCTGCAAGCTTCTGTGAAGCCAAGCAGAGGAAGCCACTCTGCGACGTGCTTTTGGGGGATGGTCTTGTGGGTACTCTGGTGAGTAGGCAAGTGGACGACGAAGGTATAAATCAGCCTGCGAACAGAAGGCGAAATAACAAGGGAAAAGGAAATGTGTGAGGAATTCCTCTAATGTATTCTAACAGCATCAGTCTCCAGTGGACCTGGAGCATTAGATGTAACATTTGTGCAAAGCCTTCGACA